>NC_056468.1:2139628-2373564 GCF_008729295.1 Plectropomus leopardus
ACTCTCTAACATGATATATTTATATAATTTTTGTTTAATAAAAATTTATTATTGATTATTATTATTGGTTATTGATGGTGCAAGTTATTGACAACATATTTTTTACATAAGAATATNACCAAATATAATATTGTTTAATAAAAATTTATTATTGATTATTATTATTGGTTATTGATGGTGCAAGTTATTGACAACATATTTTTTACATAAGTATATCCTATAACTTGAATTTATTTTATAAGTGCAGGTTCTTGACCTAAGTGCTCTTTTGATTTGTGGGCCTTTGGGAAGCCTCTACTTGCAAAAATAGGTAAAAATGTAGTGTTTTAATTTTTTGTTAGATTGCGGTCCATCACGCCAATTTCTTGCTGAGAAAAAGTGCAGTTTCATACAAACAAAAAATGTTGTTGAATGTGGTTTTCTAATTAAGAGCAGCTTTGGATGAATTAATAATAAATCTCCCATAACACCCATTATTTA
Organism: Plectropomus leopardus; assembly: GCF_008729295.1. Classification (NCBI taxonomy): domain Eukaryota; kingdom Metazoa; phylum Chordata; class Actinopteri; order Perciformes; family Serranidae; genus Plectropomus; species Plectropomus leopardus. The sequence continues at coordinate 2,140,109 of NC_056468.1, forward strand.
ATATAGAAATGAATATTATCTGCATTCTTAAGCAAGCTCAAACAAATGGCATTAGAGTGAGGTACAGGGCCTCAAACTTTTTGGAATGTATATAGCACAGAGTATCAAAAACTATGTCCTGTTAGATTTGTCATCTTGTGTCTTATTCTTTCATCAGGAAAATTAATTAAAATTCTGGAATTTCAGTGAACTCCCGTAAGACGGCAACCTTAAACCACAATGATGAAAGACTTTAAGAACCTTTCCTTTCATTTTTCTTCTATTGCTATCTACTAAAGAAGTCTTTCTCAAAGCTAGGGTCACAACTGGAAGAGTAAAATGCATAATAATGCAATGATACATGAAGTCATTTTCCTAATTAATACAAAAGGGTTTGGTGTTTTTTCTGCACTGGTCTGTTGAGCTCAGATGCTGTGTGCAGGGCTGTTTTTCTCTTCCTCTTCCTTTCTCTCTTCTCAAAAACCTTGACATAAAAATGTGTTCACACTCTCTGGCTGGGGAAACATTTTATGTGACCTCTGTGATTCTATCACTCTCGATTGTGCGCATGATAACAAAACAAAGCAACAAGAAAGAGTTTATGTACGTTGGCTTTCTCAAAATACAGTGGAGAGGCCTCAGTGTGTTTAATGTGGGGAAGTGCTCAAAACTGAATTTATCAACATTAACCCTTTAGGGCCCACTTTAATATTACACACACTCACATCGCTCTGTGCACAAAATGCACTTTTTAAAAATCACTATGTCACTATGCCACTATGTTTTTAGATTGAAAAAAAAACACAAAAAATTAATTATTTTCAATATACAGCATCTGGTGGAAATAGCATGTATTTTTCTCTATATGCCAAATATGGTTGAAAAAATGACATCACCAGGTGGCAAATAGTAAAAATGACAAATTCCAAGGCAAAAGCCCAGAATCACACCCAGAAAAAAAGTATGTGTTCTTTGTGCCTGACTTTCCTGCTCCTGACAAACATGCAGCAAAGTCCTCTTAAACAAGCCCAAGTTGTTAGCTGAAATGCTAATTTGATTCAATGTCAGCTCGAATAAGATGTTTTGTGGCTTTTTTCCCCGCATTTCCCTAAACATTAGAGTAACAAAAGGCATTTCTTTTGTCTGAGCTCCCCTCCCCCCTCCACACACTGTCACACAGGCCAAACCTCTCCACTCTTCAAACAAAAGAGCTTTAAGAAACACAGCAACGGGCCACACCGTTCTGCTCTAAATATAAACACATACATTCTGATTTCCAAAAGCAACTCACAGTACCAATGTATATCCATGAGTATCAATAAATCACTGTGTAAAAATCAGAGTTTCATTGTTAGTAGAAGGATCAGAAGTGTTTCCAAAGCACTTTCATACCTGCAACATCTCAGTGCAGACAAAAACATACTGTGGCTGGGTTTCCATTAACCCATTTTCCAAAACCGCAATGGAAACACTTTTATAGGTTACATGATGTACAACAAAGAGTCAAAAAATCATTACAAGAGGTGTTATTGCATCACAGAATTCTTCAAAAGTTGAGCAGATCATCTGGCTGCTTTTGATCCACAACTCCTCTGTCAAAATCTATGACCTCCCAGAAATATCTCATATGTGGTCGATCCCGCGTATGAGGAGCTCGCCTTTCCATTATGGCTCCATAACACGCCTACGTGGCCTTGGATCTGAAATAATGACAGCTAGTACGGTGGCTGCAATAGAAATAAAGCTGCTAATGTTTTGAACATCCATCACCATGCTTCTTGGAATGTTATTGCCAGAGGAGAAGTCACAGAACATCACTCGGTGGAAACACAGTCATCTCACAAATGACTTTTACAAACATTTCAACAATATCACTTAATTTTTGCACAAATTTGTAATGGAAACTCTGCTTTTATGTTCTGCTGCCTATAGGCCTCTTTATATAACAGAACCACAAAGAGATATAAATCCCCCATTAACCTTTAAAGAAAATGTAGGTAGGAGTTCTGTGGTGTGTCGGCCTGGAGGCTAAAACTTGAAATCAGCTGCCTCATCCTGCCAGAGGGCCACTGAGACCACCTTCAAGAACTCCCCTTAACAAAAGATACTCTCACTGACGAATCCTTTAGAGGACAAATAGGTGGAAAACACTCAGAGAGAAAAGCTCCCCACAAATTCCCTCCTCTGCTTCTGCCTACTCAAAACATTTGAGATTTGATTGTTGATAAGCCCAACCACATGAAGTGTGCGGTTTTCAGAGGAAGACTTATTTTTACCAGTATGAGCTGCATGCAGTCTGATTTTGTACCCATGCATCAAACAGAAAGACAAAACTAGAGATCATTTTTGGATGGGATCACACCAGCTGAATTGGTGTGCATGGTAAAATGGAACACGTTTTAATGGTGACTCATGTCACAAGACATGAGAGAAACTGGTGAACCAGGATTTGCCAGGATTTTTGTATTTGCCTAGGTTACACTGGATCAGTGAACGGAAATGACTGATTGAAATTGGGATACAGCAATTTGTAACTTTAATAACAAAAAATGATTGTGAGCAAGGGGCATAAAGTGAGGGGCCAGTGGCAGTACTGCCAGATTGGAGATGTTAAATTATGGTACCAGAGGCTCAAAATTATCATATTTAAAAAAAAAATATATATATATATATATTGTACACCATTCACAATCACAAATATGTAACACTTCTAACTTTAGTAAGCAAGTACTTAATCAACTTTTGACACATCTACAAATCTACCCACTGCCTCAGAGAGAAGCTATTTCTCAGTCTACAGCTGACGTCATTTTTTCCTTAGAGTGTTCACGAAAACAAATGACAGCGGTGCGTGCTTGATGAATCTGACTCGAACGTGGCCTACACCAAACGCAACTGGCTGTAAGGAGATCATGTAAGAAGTGATGCATAAACACAGATGTAGAAGCCAGGAGATGAGTTCAAATGAAACTTGTAAGCTAAGTGCTTATTGTAAGTGTCACAGGGGTTAAATTACTGTACATTATGGCAATTTTGGAATTACTGTACATTGTACAGAAGGCAAATGACTCTTTTGACTACTCATGATATGTTTATAATCTATCTTGTGTAACAAAATCGGATACATTTACAGCAACTCTGTAGCTTCGCTACTTTCTTTTTATTCCTCCTCTCTTGGAAACAGTAACCATAGATATGCACTCACTACATGTGTAGTGCTTGGATTTTCACAACAACGGCATACATGGAACATCATAAACATTACACACTCCTGGGAAGATTATTAACTGCATGCTGTACCACTGCGATGCTATCGTGGTGAAAAGAATTTGTCCACAGACTGACAGACATATAAACAAACTGTGGTCGTTCCTGCTACAAAAGATGTCATCCTTACTCCCAATTCATCACATGAAGACGTTTGGTCAATGGCCCTATGCGTCCTAATGTCATGTATGCAAGCAAGCAAAGTTTATCTATATAGAACCTATCACAGACACCAGTCACAAAGTAAAACACATGAAAAGCAAAATAAAACCCATGCCATGTGACATATGTCACACTGAACACGTCATAACTTACCATTGACATTTTTGTTTGAAATCGTTTTATTCTATTATTTATGTTTCTTGATTTGTGCAGTACTTGTTTTCATTTTGTCTTCTCTCACTGCTGCAAATTCCTTGTATGTGAAAACCTACTTGGCAGTATACCAAATTCTGATTATACGGGACAAGAACAGCCGGCTTGAGAACCAGGGGTTCTCAATGTCAAATTTAAGACTTTTAAGTTCTTCTTAATTGTATATAATAAAATGTCATTAATACTCACATTCATATGTGATGTATGTAGCTTTGTGAAGTATGTGTCTATACTCTAATAACATTTAATATAAAAAACAAGATATTAATTAGACATAAAGCCCTCTGAGGTAAATTATTTGGTAAATAATTATATCTAGAGCTAAAAATGAAATACACTTTAGACATTTGCTGGTATGGCCCTGAAGGTGGCAATAAATGTCATTCCATGTGGTATTAAAAAGGTCTTCAAATGTGTAAAAAGACCTGTGTTTGGTGCTTTGCCTCTTATGTATTAAAAAAAACCCCGGCTAACAAAACGGCTCTTTGTCAGTTAGATAACTGTATTAATACTGTAAAAGTGACCCAGCTAAGTTCAGGCAAGGCAAATTTATTTACATAGTATTTTCATACCCCAGCGCAACCCAAAGTCAATTCAAAGATCATGTAGCCCAGCCACAAAGTATCCCCCAAAGGGATGAACACATTTTAATACAATATTAATTTCTATTTGATCTATAAACTAAAAAATACAAAAATAAAATTACATTACTTAAACGTTTTATAGGCAGATTTATTAATGATCAGCAGCTGGCAAAAACTTTGATGACTTAAATCTATGAAGCTTTTATATTGCTAATTTAATTCCCAATCGTAAACGATTAGATTAGCTCTTTTTAAAATTATATATCCACAAAAAGAGGACAATTACTGGTACCATATTATAGTAGATTTTTTATTAATTATATTTATTTAACAATGATCAATGATTATGTCAGTAGTTCTCAATCTGGGCTTTAGGAAGCAGCATGGGGCCAAAAGTTAAAACCTATAGGGTAATAAATTGATTAAAAGTTTTTTTATACAAAATTATACTTCTTTTTATGTCACATCTTAACTTTTGTGGATACTTTTACCTCTTTAGGCAGAGGAAAATCCTTTAAAAAAAAAGTCAATATTTATCTCCAGACTACAACATTATAACATTATAACCTAATGACAGATCACAACAGGACACTGATTTAGGTCACAAGCCAAAAAGAAGCGCTGGGTTAACGGTCTAGTTATTTTGATGTGTAATCCTAATAACCAACCAGGCTCCTGTACATGGACCGTGTCAACTCGTGATGCGGAGCTGCTCTCTGTTCTGCACTCAGGAACATTTTGCGACTCTTTGTCACCTCAGAGGCTGGTGCTTCTGTTTGTCTGAGGTGAGCGCGGCTGTACGGGAGCTGACCTCAGTGTTTGGGTTAGGTCCACACCTGCAGATTAGATTTATAATGATCCACCTCACATTCCCCACATGCATTTGCTTTTTGGAACCCCTGATGAGCAGCAGATTAATGCAGCTGTTCTCTGCCTGAATTTCCAAAGGGCAAATAAAACAGAGGTGACCTGGCCACCATCTCTGAATTAATGACCACTAACAAAGCCACTCATACCAGCCACCATTCATCACGCCTTTCATTGTCCTGGCAGGGAGGAATTATCAATATTCTACTCTTTTGTTGTATTTGTCTGATAAAAGTGAAAGTAAGATTCTCTAGTTGGCCCAAAAGCTAGAGGTGATCTACTGTTTTGCCGTCTTGTGCATCTGGCTCCTGTGATTAAATCTAAATTCACAAGCTTTGGCACTATTCTGATTCAGAGTTAAATTTTACTTCACAAATAAAGCCGGTGACCAAAACAGCTTTTTTTTCCTCTTTAGAAACAGCAAAGGTACAGCTGTTCCTATTCCATACAGATGCTGAAAAACTTTTCCATGCTTTTATTTGAAATCAATTAGATTACTGCAATGCTCTTTTTACTGTACTGGCCTTCTGAAACAGTCAATCAAGAGAGTTCAGCTTATTCAGAATTTTACTGCTAACCAAAAACAAGGACAAGAGACACAATGACAAGAGACACATGACAAGAGATGCATTTATATATATATTATATATATATATATTATATATATAACCTTTAAACCGTCACTGCCCCACTACTTGTGCCCTTTATGTTGGCACAGATACATCCACCTGGTTGGCAGTAGAGAGCAAAGTTAAAAGTCAACAACAGTCACCGCAATTTTTTTAAAAATGTGTTTGTCACGGCACTGCCTCAAGGATTTCAAGCAGCATTGCTCTGCTTCATTAGTATCTATAAGCTTTCAGAGAACATGCACAGACTAAGACAACACAACACAAGCACAGAGGGGGGACAGAGGGTCTGTCTGTGCCTGTAAACCAATGTTGGACATAACATTAATGCTGCGCTCAGACCAATATCAGCTCTGTGTTAACCCTTTGAAACCTGGATCAACATTTTTCTACTGCTGCATTCAGACTCCTTTCACAAGCTATTTGACCCTTTAAAAAACTAAGCACAGTGGTTTGATTTTTTTTAACATTAGGAAAAAAAAGGCTATGACCAACTTGGAAAGAAAAGTACCACAAAACACAAGAAATTAGTTATGCTACAGAATAATATAATAAAAACATGTATAATGCACACACAACACACACACACACACAACACACACACACACACCATACAAATTTCTTTTTGTTTTTCTTTTTGTTTTTTTAGTACTATTTTTAAGATATGCTTTACGCCATGTCTTGGAAGTTGCTTGTTGCCTTCCCCCTCTGTTTTCCAAAAGACATCAAAACCATTTTTTTCTGGTTTCAAAGGGTTAAAGCAAAGCAGGGGTGAAGAAGAAACACAAAATTCATTTACAGAAGTTCTACTGGCATAACAAGATTTAAAGGCTTATCACACACCAAATCAGTGCAAGTTATTATATAATGTGTGGTTGCATGAATGTTGTGCATTGCCATATAATGTGCTATTGTGTAGCAGTAGAAGTTGAGCCAGGTACTTTTTTGACAAATAACCCTGCAGCTGCATTGTTTTGGGGCGTTGGCCCCCACGCTGCAGCTGATATACTGACCACCTGAGCTGTGTTTTTTCATAAACGGGTGGAGGTGATCTGACCACTGTTTTATTGATCTTCTCAATGGAACATTCAGCAGGGAAGTCAGAAGGTGTATTTCCCAAAAAATGCTTAAGTAAACTGAGACAGCAACTAGCACTGTTATGGAATTAAGCAGTTCCAAAGTGTTCTGTTTCTTCCTTCTATGTGACAGGTCTTCGAAATTAGCTTATGATGCAAAAAAAAGACTTTAAAAAAACAATTTACTGATAAAAAACTGTTGTCAGTTTCTTTTCTGATTTTCTGAAATTTTGTTTTTGTATTTAAACTAACCCACGGAAAGTGTGAAAATAACAGTTTCTGGACCCAAGTGAGATTGTGTGGGTGGTGAGAAAAGTGGGCCAAGTCAGCATAAGAAAGGTCAAAGGTTAAACCATTGCCTTTGTTACAAGACTGAAGAGAAGAGAAGGGACTTCCCCTGCCCTTTACAGTTCTTACAATAGGATTCAAGCATTTCTCAATATAGACCTCACTGTTTCACAACTACAGCAGCAACACACTGTTGGATCAAATGTTCCCTCAAGATCAAAATGCAAAACTGAGCCGTGCTCTAAAACTAATGAAGATGTCTTCAAAACGGAATGACTGTCATCTGTTACATTCGAAATCTTCTAAGAATAAAATAAATGGACATACACAAGAGAAACGCTGCACAAAGGACTTCACAGAACTTTTACATGCTCTACAAATATGCTAATGAAATGGGTTTTTAAACATTAGAAATGACATAGAATAGAAAAAAGACAAAAAAGGAAAGTATCAAGGACTATACAAGTATGTTATACAACAGCAAGGCTGAATGAACCACTGGAGAGCCTGCAGGCAGAAATAAGCCCCTACTCCTACTCCCTGTGCTGTATGAACCAGCTTAATGTCCACAATTAGTTAGTGGTGCTTTACACATGCAAAAATGTAATTGTATGTGCACCATGTAAGCACAATATAAATGTAAATTAATTAAGTACTTTAACACTAGACCTCTGGGGCCTCTATCAGAAATAGTAATATTCTGTATTTTTTGTGTTTCTTTCTTGTTTGTATTTTCAGTAATAATAACAATTAACAATAACAATAACAATAACAGTAAACATACAACAACAAAACAACAACAACAAACAAACAATAACAATAATAATAATTAATAATAATATTAATAATAATTTATAATAATAATAATAATAATAAAAAAAACTAACTTTATTTAAATAGCACCTTTCAAAACAAAGCCACAAAGTGCTTCATAACAATGATTTAAGTAAGTAATAATTTAAGTAATAAAAACAAAATAAAAGAACAAATAACAAGAACATGAAAGTTAGGAGAAGGCTTTTGTATATATAGGTTTAGGGTGGCTTACAGATAAATGTGAGTTCAGGCCATAGACTCGGTGAAAACACATTTGGAAAATGTGTTTTTAAGAAAAAGATTTAAAGGAGGATAAGGGACTGGCTGTTCTGATCTCCTCAGGGAGCAGAGGCCCTGACACTCCTGGTTTTCTGCTTAGATTGTGGAATGGCCAGCAGAGGCCTGCTGAGGATGTCAGTTTATGACGCACATACAGATTGGGAATATCTGATATCTTTTGTATCAATTGTACAGTTGTACTAGGGAGCCAATGAAGAGAAGTTAAGAAGTTATGTTGCTGTATTTTTTGGTTTAGCTGAATTTTTTGTACAAGACATATTTTCTACCATTTCTTACCTATTAAAGGGTTTTTTGGGGGGCAGTTGTTCCTTATCTGCTGTGAAGGTCCAAGGACAGAAGGATGGTTTGCAAAAAACCCTCTGAGGCAAACTGTGATTTGATATATTAAACTTTTATGAATAAAACTGAATTGAATATGTAGAGAGAGTTTACAGTGGACCAAAGATAATTGTAGTAATAAGCACCATCTCTACCTATTCTACAGGATAAAACTGAACTAACGGCCTCAACTCTTTTTAGTTTCTATTGCCACAACTTGGAGCCTTCGGGCCCCCTGAGGGTCCGGAGCCATGGGGGCCATTGTCTTTTTGTTTTGCTCACTTTTACCCAGCTGTTCATCAAGCCTCATGTACCACAGATTTGGCACAATTTCAAAGATTATACTGGTTTTTAGCAATAGTTGTTTTTTAATAGAACAATAATATTTGGGAGTTTGGAAATATATTTTTATTATTATTTATTTATTTATTTTCTGTACAAAATACTTAATATCTGCCTAATGACAATAGTTGCCTTCAAGTGTCCAATGTGTAAGAACATAAGATTTTTTCTGCTATCAAAATGGTTAAAAAACCACAAAACTTAAAGAAGATAATTGAAGACTTTTAACAGCTTTAAAACAAGTTATGAATTTTAAGCCATCATTCACTGGAACTACTGACTTGTGAAAAGGTGTCCTGAGTTCAGTTCCGTCACATGATTAGGAGGCAGTGGAGGATGTTTATGGGTAACACCAGCACCACACATTCCCCAGCAGAGGGCCTGTATCACACAGACATGGAGTCACGGTGAGCTGTCAGTTGAGCAGACAAAGAGCCAAAGAAGTTAGCGGCCTGAGCTGACTCGGGCCCTCACAAACACTAACAGGCTGATCAAAGTGGAGCGTAGTTTTATTAGAGCAACCTGAGAGGCAGTGGGAGCAGCATTCTAATCTATACATGTGGGCCAGCTGCTTTAATGATGAGAGGGCTGCTGAGGGGGCTCCGGCTCCTAATTGTCTTATCTGCTGCCAAACAACCAACAGCACTTTGGGATGTTGTTTGGTTGCTGTTAACACAAGTGGTTTCAGTGGAGGACTGCACTATTCTGGATCAAGCTACACATGTTGCTTTAGCTCTCCAAAGCCTAAGTTTGGCTTTTGTTGCTAAACATTATGCGTCCATATTGGAAACAGAAAATGATGCTGCTTTTCTGTGACTGGAAGAGAAGTCTCTGTGTCAAATATTTGTAAGACTAGCTGTACATTATTCAAAAGCTCCTCACAGTGATAAAACAAATGCGGGCAAGCCCAAACACAAGCCACCACAATCAGGTTTAAGAGGTAGCTTCGGGGGAGCAGAGACCCCACCTAAACACTCAGCAGTCCAGCTGACATGAAGGCTCCACACACAGCAGCCGAGACTGCATCAGGGTCCCCCGCCTCTGTCATCTCACTTTAACCTTAACAGTTATTGATAAGTGACAGTCACAGTGCTGAAGTGAATAAAAAAAACTCCATTGTTTAACCATCTGAAACCTGGATCGACAACTTTTTTCTTGTGCAGCTCTTCATGTACCTTTAAACCTCTGAACACCCTGAGAAATTGATTTTTGTCTTTCTTCTTTAAACATGAACATTAAACAATGAGCAAAAAACTGGTAAAATGTAAAAAAGAAAACAATCTGAATCTTTTTTAAAAGAGAGATAATTTAAGAAAATTATTGAGAAAAAAAGGGGGAAAATGTCTAGGAAACTACATGGAAGATTATTCTAATCATTAATATATTTATTTAATTTTTGGTCACTTTTTTTTGTCATTTTTTTTTTTTAAATTTTTTTTTTAGCTTTCTCCCCATGTCTGCAAATGAAATTCAAGCCAATTTGATCAGGTTTCAAAGGGTTAACACTGGTAAATATTCCTTTGTTAATCTTGGACAAAAAAGGCCTCCCCCATGAGCAACTTAGGAAGACATCAACTACAAATTGCAAAATAAAATGTTGTAAGAAAAACAGACCTAAAAGATTTTTTTAAAGGGCAAAATTAAAGAAAAAAAAAGAAAGAAGAAAATGTCTAGAAACCCAAATTTATAATTATACAATTTATATATTTAACACTGTGGTTTGTTTGTTTTTTCAGCACTCTTAAAGTCATTTACTTGGTTTTTTTTTTTTTTAGTTTTCTTTATTTGCTCTCTTTTTTTAATTTCTTGCTGATTTTTGGGCAATTCTTGCCAAGCCATTTGATCAGGTTGCAAAGGGTTAATGTTTGAAAATATTCCTGTCAGGAGTGACAACAATTGATTTAGTTTTTAAAAAAGGGCAACATTTTAAAAATGTCCAGAAATCTATATTTATAAATTTTCCCTATATTTAAAATGTATGGATGTAACAGGAAAAAATGTATACTTTTTTTTTTCTTTTCAATTTTCAGCCATTTCTGGGTCACTTTCTTGTTTTTTACTTTTCTTTTTTGCTTATTTTCAGGGTATTTTCTCACCATGTTTTTGAAAAATCAAAGTTTCAGTTTCAAAGAGGTTAAGAATGGAACAGCATTTAACTATTTCAGCTACAAGTAACTGAAATCTTTTGTTGATATGACTGCTAAAAGTTTTGTTAAAGGATTTTTTACGGTTATATATTTGTACATTTTCATATTTTTAAATTGTCCTTGTTGTAATAAAGAGTCCCAACAGATCTGAGGACAGATTTGTCTCCAAATGCCATTACGCCACAGTCGGACACAGATCTGAGTGTGTTGTGTTGAAGTGGACGAGAGACAACACGGCTGAATCTCTGTCTCTCTGCATGCCATGTCGGTAATGGCAGGTTAGGTTGGCAGCGGGGTGTCTGCTACGCCTCCTTCCAGAGAACGGCTGCTGAAGCCCTGAGTGGAACTGGAGCCTGTCAAATTACAGTGGGATCCCACCTCACAACCCACTCCCTCTTCCTCCGTCTGTCTGCCATCTATCTCTTCGCCGCCTCTCCTCCCTTTTGCTATCTTTTGTCTGTCAGTCAGTGGTAAAGTAGCAAAACCTCATTTTACGACAAAACGGAAACGTTCTTTATATCAACATGTCCGCCCATGCCTGCACCCCCCCACCCAAAAAAATCATCGGCGAGACATTGGACGGAAAATGTGAGTGTGATGTTGTGAGAGTATTTCTGGATTTCCCTCAAAGGCAGATTTTCAAAATGGGCAGCCGTGAGTGAATTGTGTCCCACAGTGTGAGCACACAGGGGGAGTCTGGATGTGCTGTGATAGAACATCTAAGAGTGAAAAAGATCGCCAGGCTTTCAGGTCTGAACTTCATCTGCATATTTCGAACGTGAAATGTCTGCAATATTTTGGACTTTTAATTGTGTTCACGCCGGATGAAAAGCGATGGCTCTCAGAGGCCATTTTTCTACAAGCGGGTAAACAAAAGAGGTCCCATACAGTATCGCCTCTTTAGCCCTTCCCCTCCCATATCCCTCATCCCTGCTTTGTCCATAATCTAGGCTCTATCCCCTATTTCTCTTCATCCAACACCCGACCCCGTACCCCCCCCCCCCCCCCCCCCCCCCCACCAACCCCCCCCCCCCCCCCCATATATTCCCACCCCCACCCCCTCTCATCCCTCTCTATCTCTTTAACACCCCCCCCCCCGACCAGGATCGACCCACACCCACTCTCTTCTCTCTCTCCTCCTTTTCTGTCCAGCCCTCCTCTTCTTGCTCCAGAACTGTCAGATGGCATTAGCTCCTTTCACGCTCATGGCCTGTAGGAATAACAGCCGTGAACCTCGCCGAACAGCGCCATTCTCCTGCTCCAGTTAGCTCTCCACTCAGCACAGGCTGTTGCGCAAATACCAATGTTATTCACGTTGTGCCCCCTTCACTTACACAACATGCCCCACTAAAGGGCAAAGCAAGGCGGACGCAAATCTCAGCGGAGAAGGTCATGGTGCTGAGTAAAGATGCGCGCGGATTGTATAACACGGTCACGCTCGCTCATAATCATCAGCTCGTACCCCTGACTCAAGGATCGACCCACAGCTTTGCTAAGATCTGGCTCACGTGGATCAAAAACGGATCCACTTCTTATCTACTTATGGAGCCACAGGCCCTGAAAATGTGTTAAATATATCGTGCTCAGCTTATTTCCCATGAAGTTTCCGCTGCGAGGCAAGTTGTGGTTGATATTAAAAGCCCACTGTGACCAATAAGCTGTAAAATGTGCAGAAGTTTTTATTGTGTGGAGAAACAGGGTAAAATAATTGTGATATGGCAGGCATACATGGAACAGACGCTTCGTGCCGGCCGTGATTTTCATGCCAAAGCCTGACCAGTAGTTAATGTATTTCACTTAGTGCAAAGATTTTACTGAGTCTTGTGTTTTCAGCATCAACATATATATTGAGATCACTAACAGACATATTTTGAATTTAATGGAAACATATTGGGTAGAACAAGACAGAATGGAAGAGCCAGAGGGAGCCAGGGCGGGCCAGCATCCCTCAGGGTGAGAAAGGCAACACCTGAAATTAATCTAACCCAGTTGGAGAGGAGGTTTCTACTTGTAGCAGTTGTCACTGTGTCCACACTGATTATCGGTACAGTTCATCTAATCGTTTTGGGGGTTTGAAACATGCAGCATGGATAATTTCTTTGATTTTGTTTGGAGGTTAGCTTAACATACTCACTTTTGACTTGGGATTTTAAAGGTCCAGTGTGTAGAGTTTAGGTGGATAGATTAGCAGAGATCAAATATAACATACACATATTTTCATTTGTGTTTAATCAGCTAAAAATAAGAATAGTTGTGTTTCCATGAGTTGATTATATTATATTTACATAGGGAGCAAGTCCTTGTCTAAGGAGATCGGCGTATTGCAAATATATGTTTCTACAGTAGCCCAGAATGGACAAACCAAAAAAATCGGCTCCAACGTAGGGATTTCAGTTTTGGTTAATTTTGTATTTGAAAGGCTGATGCACATTAATCAGTCACTAACCATTCATTTTAAGACAGGAAAAAAAAGACATGAAATACAAAACAACCATCCCTTTCAGCTTTACTTCAGTGCTGCATTTCAAAGTGCTATCTATTCAGAGGGGGTGACATGTTTATGTTTTGTGATGTAAATATGGAGTTTTATTTTATTTTCTGTTAGTTGTGCCGACAAAAGACTGGCCAGCAGTGTTAACATGTGGAAACATGGTGACCACTACTCATCATCCAGTCTTCATTGATTCCTCAGCTGCTCTGCGCATTACGTGGGTCTGGTGGGAGCTAATATTAGCTTGCTAGCGGCTGTGGTGAGTGAGCAGCTTCATTTTGACCACAAAACCCCTTTTTGATAACTATGAAAGCACTACTGGTGCTGACACTGCTAACGGTGGTAACAGAGCTAACAGTGATAACTTGTACCCCTTTCCAACCAAAATTAGCACGTGTATGCAGGTTTTTTCAAACATGGGTAATCTCGCCATTAAAAACCTATAAATTGCTTTTCAATTGCCAATAGAGCAGAACTATGTACACAGCTCTGCAGCAGACGAGTGCGCCTGGTGGTGGTGGTTGTTTTGGTGTGTTTCTTTGACGTCACAGACAGGCCAGCAAAAAGGTAAACAACTGAAAGCAGGATGGACAAAGGTCTGTGAAAAATTTATGGTGGTTACTTCTTTTTCTATATCTCTTTCGTATTCAGTCCCTTTCTCAAATCAGTGCAGACTAATTTGGATTGATGTTTTAGCGCTGCTTAGGAGGAGACAGTAAGTAGTGAACATGCATGATTGCATCTTGCCGGGTGTTGTATTCTACTGCAGACTCATTTGAGCCAGGAGTGAATGCCGATTGTAACCTTTCCCATTGCATTAAAAAATGTTAGCGGGTTAGCAGGTTTTTTGTGTAGTGGAAATGAAGCTATAGTCAACGATGCTTAAAGGGCTACCGGAGGGTGGGCACAGTGTTTCCACAGCAATGTTTTGAGTCTGGATGGCGTTGCTAGCTGTAATTGCCAAATGAGCTGCACCGCTAGCAAGCTAGTTCCTACCAGGCCCAGGTGGTGCGCTGTGCAATAAACTGAAGAGTAGCAAAATTAGCCTAGAGCAACATTAACTTTGGACATCCCTACTCCTGGTAGGGCATTTTCACGTCAGCCTGTACTTAATGGGCAAAATTGGAAAGACACGGATTTGTATCGTGAAACTGCTTTATTTAGTGATTTCAGTGGTTTAAATCACCTGCTCATTTGTTTTGGAGAGGAAGAGACCGCTGCAGATAATTCGGCTCCTTGTTAAAACCTCCTCATGTCTGGATCTTAAGTTATCATTACATTAACAATAGCATATGGTTGAGCTGCCAGTCTCCGAGAAGTTTCAGGTGGTCGCAACCTGCAATCCTCACTGCTGTGTGCCACTAAAACCCCCTAAATCTTACACACTGTCCCTTTCAGTGAGGGACCGTTATAAAGCAGTCCTGACAAATTTAAGGGAGATGTGAGCTGTGGTTTGAGCTGAAATAACTTGATTATTAACTAGGTACTTTTACTGCAATAATTGATTAATACAGCATAATATAACACACAAGTGTGAAGGAATGTTTTCATGTGTGCGGTTTAAGAAACACCGCAAATGCGCTCTTGTGGGGGTGATCTGTATGGGCGACGCAATTATCAGTTTGACAAGTAAGCACAGATTAATACAAATATGAGGAGAGTGTAATTTGTCATCACTCTGTGCTCAACAAGCCCAGCATGGAAGGAAGGCTTAGAGGCTAATAATCAAAGCAGATTAGCCCGAGCTCTGATAGATGCTACGCAAGCCTGCTAATCATCCAAGTGATAACCATGAATCATCCAATCGCAGTCAGAAATGAGCAGTGTGTTTCAAATTACGATTTTGATGGAATGATCTCTGTATCAGCGAGCCATCAAAGTGCCTCTCTTTGACTTCCATTTGCCTCCTCCAGCCCGTGTCGCAGTAATTCCTCTGTGTTAATATAGTATGTGTAAGTCGGTGCATATTAAGTGAGTCGAGGAAGGGTGGGCGGAAACTCTGGAGCTTCAGAGCACCGGTGTGAGTGTGATCTCCGGCCTGCCTGCCCTGTGATTTAGCCTCAAAATGACAGACTCGCCCCTCATTGGGCTACGGGTGGAGAGCTAATGACATGCTGCGTGGGCTAACATGACTATTAGCCCACTCTGAGCAGCAGGAACCGACAGGAACACAATTCTGTCATTACGCCCTGAGGAGACCTCTAATCAGGGAGGCAGGGACACTAGGAGAGGCCGATCGCACGGCTTTCGGTGTGGAGACAAAGAGTTAACTGACTGGCTCTGTGTTACCTCACCCTGTAGCAGGGCCTGCAGCCTCAGAAAACATTTAAGGACACTATTGTTATGTGCCAAACAGCAATAACCAATTTCAAGAATATTCTACCTAGTTGCTGTAAATTAGGTGTTAATGAGCACGGCGGCATATTTTCTGTCGATCCAACTCTTTGCCACTACAGCCTCACATGGTCCAGTTTGACCAGTAGATAATTTCATTTCATTTATGTATTTGCGCCATTAAAAACATTTAAAACATGTCAAAAAGAATACGGAAAAACAGGTGCCAGTTAGAAACCCAAATGAGCTGATAAAAATACCTCAACAAAAGGTAATACAAGAAATTACAAGTAATACAAGAAATTACAATACTTCAATGGAAGCAATATACAATGTGGGCAGCAATAAACAACAAAAACATGAAGTCAAATTATGAATGTGTGTGTGAGTATGTGTGAGTGTGTATGTGTACCTTAGAGTGTGCATGTGTGCTTTATTAGACTGTGGGTTACAATATAATAATGAAGGCTATTAGGGGGCTTGATTCATCAGGCTGGACCCGAGTTCTCACTTGAAGTTGTTCAGAGATGATTATATGGCTATAATACAAATACCTTGGTATCTGTCTTGATGATAAAGTTGAGCACCGTATTTACATCCTAACCAATAAATTGAGAACAGTATTTGGCTTTTTATAAAGAAATAAGAACTGGCTTTTTTGCAAAAAAAAGAATAGTTGAATCAGTTTTTTTTAATCTGTTTTATATTATGGAGATGTCATTTATGGAAAAGCTGCCGCCTCTACATTGAAATCACTGGATGCTGTAATGTGGTGTTTCAGCTATTAAAGTATCAAAATCAAATGTCACATATGACCTTAAAGTTTGCACTGTGAAGCAACCATTACATACAGAACACCACCCATTTTCCCTCACTGAGTAATACACTGTTTATGAACATCAATACCATTTCACCACACACTTGACACTGTGTGAAATTTCCTAATGCAGTAAACCCCACTCATCTTACACTTCAAGAGGATTAAAGCAAACACAGAGTGATGAGGAAGCAGCAGTGAGGCAGGTCTGTCCAGGAACATTCCTCCCTGCAGTAGGTGGAACGCAGGAATGTGACAGGCTATTGCCCACAGCCTGTATCACCATGTTAATCATACAGGATAATCACAACACGCACATACCTACCTGTCTGGGTACCGTGTTGGGAGGACACAGGAAGAGCATGAGAAATGATACCGATTTCACTCATCCATTTTTAAACAGATCTTTCTGCTCTACTGGATGCTGGATATTTATTTTATCATGCGTTTCCTTTTCATGAAAGCCACTCAATAAAATGTTTTCACCGTGGTGCTAGAGGTCTTCATGGGCCTAACACTGAGACCCAGCATGCACTCGTGTCTTTACGACCGGACCAGCCTAAACATGACTGGTGCTGCCAAATCAAAGCTTCAGATAAGACCTGAAGCCATATTATTTTTGCTTTGTGTCATCCATTATGTTAACGTTGGCTCACCAGGCTAATGCAATGCACGGGCTTCACCACCAATCTTGTTCCAGCAATTTGGCATTGGGCATCTACTTGACTACAACACACGCTTGGAGGCAATTCTGGATAAGACAAAGTATTGGTTTTTCAGGTGGGGTTTGGTTCACAAAGCAGCATGTATAGCATTGCTGTAGCGGCAACAGCAGCAGTGATGGTGAAGACACTACCCAGTGATGTAGTATACATGACCAGCAGTGGACATTAACTAAACTTATGTATTTATTCAAATACTGTACTTCAGTACAATTTTTAATGTAGTTTATTTAAGAATTTTCATTCTCTGTTACGTTATACTTGGACTGTACCATACTTCAGGGAAACTATTGTACTATGATATACTTAATATTGCAAGATTATGCTATGAAAGAAGCATATGTTTGCTTCAATTCAATCAGACTAAAATGTTGATGCATCATTAATAACATCTTCTGAAAGGGGACATTCTGCATAAGAACCTTTGTTGTATATTTTGCTGATAATACTTCTGTACTTCTACATGAGTAAAAATATGAATGCAGAACTTTTGCTAGCTACAAACATAGTTTTACAAAGAGTTATTGCTGCGTTTCTACAGTGGAGACCTCGTACAGCAAGGCTGCCTAAAGAGGGGCTCGCCATACATATTTTTGGCCCGCCAGATGTTTCTCGTGAAATTTTTTTTTTAAATCAATATAAAAAAGAATATTTAATTCATTGTTTATGCTATAATACTTCTGTGAGGTAAAATCATCTTTAAATATGTAGGATCCCTCATTATTTTTTCATAGTCTGAGCACTTCGTGCAGGAAGTCAGTTTGAATGAGGTATAAACTGGAGAGGCAGAGACAGTGGCTTGGGGACAAAGGCTTTTCAATTCTATCAAAGGGACCTTGGGATCTAGTATCCATGTTGCATGTTAAAATAGCAATATAATACACTACAATGGGTGCTTTTGACCCGCAGTTCCCCATTAAGTTTCAGTTTTGGTGCTCCAAGGGAAAAAGTTTCAGCGAACTTGCTTTATCGTGATCACAGTTATAAGTACAGACAGCTTATGTGGATTAAAAAGCTTGGGACAGAATCACTCCTTTTCAAATGTTTAAATACTTCACTTACAGTAGTACAGCTTATAGCGGACAGTATTAAGCAGTCCACTCACTGTGTTCATTTTAGGTCTGTTCATACATGACAACATATGGAAAAAATACAAACTGCAGTAATTCTGTTTTTGTTTTTGTTTTTTTTAACTAAGCAAACTAAAGACAAAGGTCTAGCAATACAGAATGCAAACAAATACAAGTTTGGTCATTAAAAAAAACAAATACTGACAGCAGTATGCCTGGTAAACTTGTCCTTTACTTCCTAGACTACACCACTAGTCCTAAGGCAACAGTAGCACTGATGCTGGTGGCATTACTACAATAAACAGTATACTACACACTTTTAGTCTATTGAGGATTTAGTTGACAGCTTACCTTCACCAAACAGCACTTCATAAGATCAAAACTCCACTTACCAAGATTATTTTCATTGATTGCATCTGTGAAAAGAGAAAACAAAATGTTATCAATACACATGATCAATAGAGATGGAATGTCATGACAAATTTAAGCAGTGAGGCTCTCGCCTTCTTCACCAGTAATGTTTTGTCTACGTGCTAAGTCGGGGCACTCAGCCTGACGTGCTGAGGCCTGTACTGCAGGAGGGAACAGGTATGCATAGTGAACCCAGTGCAGAGTGCACGATGGTGCAGGCAAACCTGAGTCAGGTAGGGTTCCACTAGAACAGGGGTAGGGAACCTGTGGCTCTGGAGCCACATGCGGCTCTCTAGTGGCTTCCAGTGTCTTTGACACAAAGAAAATGAAATCAAGGAAATTAATTTTTTTTCACATTTTAATTAATTAATTTATTTTATTATATTATATTATATATTATTTTATTTATATTGCGGGTCTAAATAAATGCTTACATTTTCCACTTTTACGTCATGTGTGAGCCGCGTGAGTCAGTGTTAAAACACTGCAACAAGATGACGAACCTATGTAACCATTTGTGCCAACAACACGCAGATGTTTTGCAACCTGCTGCTAATGCTAAAGCTGTGGATCACACAAATGCAGGTTAACAAATCCTGCATAAATGTTTATTACTTTTGTTAAGTTCGGCTCAGGCAAAAATGTGCACTTTTCTATACTTTATATTTATTTTAGTTTTAATTTTTGTTTAATAAATAATAATGTAATGGTAAAATAAGTTTTGGTGTCAGTTTGTTCTAAATCAATACTGATAATACATGATTTATTTAACACATCAGAAGGTATTATCTGGATATTTCTGACATCAACACACATAACTGAATCGACATCGAAGCCACTGGATCAATATCGAATCAAATTGAAATCGAATTGAATCGAATCATGACCCAAAGAATCAAAATTGAATTGAATTGTGAGGTTCTTGACAATACCCAGCCCTATCATGTATGTTCAACCACATTTCAGTCAAACACCCAAAATCAGCTGACATTATTGAAACCATTTTTCAATTTGATTTTGTTAATTTTTATTGCTGAAATCAAAGCAAAACTTGATCTTAGAAATGTCTTTGTCATTTGTAGTTTGTTTTTATGAGGAGAAAACGACTTTGGTGTGGAAAAAATGGGGGATTTTATTTTTAGGGCCAAATTGCCAAACCCTACCTCTTGATCTTGTGATAACGGCATGCTTTCTAAAATCACACACTGGACTGAAATGATGCCGCTGTCATTTGTTTCTGTGTAAAATTGCAAAGGCGTTATAAAGAAGGGGCTTCGCAGTGGCCGTAAAGCATAATCTCGGTGTAAAAAGGGCTACTGAGACATTCACCTGCACATCAATAAAATGGAAGTGAATGAAACTGCATTTCTGATGCTTATGGCATTGAAAATTTGCATTTAAAAAGTCAACAGCAATATCTTTTTCAACAAAGTTAAGTTACTCTGAATAATCCACAGAACACACTGTCAGAAGCTTTCACATTTCTTTAGTGAAAAACATCTCATTACCCTGTTAAATAAAACGCGCATGGGTAGATACCACGGGGGTCAGAGATAATACATGTGCTTTTCTAAAATGAGCAGACCAAGCCTTTAAAATAGGTTATAATAGATAGGGTGACCTCATATAGTAAGCACAACAGGGGACAATAGGACAATGCCTATTAAACCATTATTCATTATATAAAAAAACAAGTCATGTTAAATATAGCAGCGGGGCATGTGTGAATATTTAACACTGATTAATAGATGTCTTAGAAACTCCACAGAACAGCCTCAGTTGACTTATCAGATTATTCTGAAGGCTACACAACCCCTGCCCTCCTCGTCAGCAGCTTAGCGAAATGGTCCTGACATCCTCACGCCGAGCGCCGAGAGCGGGGCAGCCTTACGAGGCAGAAATGGTGACATCACCCGAACAACAGCTAAATAAAATAGGCCACAGCTGTTTGGTTCTTTAGGCTACAAATTAGACTCAATATGTCACACAGCATCACATCACATGGAGGAAGTGTAGAAATAAGCACGGAGCCCTTCCGTCTCCATTGTACTGAGCTGCTGCTGCTATCTCTTTCTGCTTGCTTACTTTCTCAGCTCCATGTTGAGACACACAGATACAGAGCTCATGCTAATTTGCACTAGATGAGGAATGAGCAATGGAGGGTGTATTGGTGGGGAATGGATGAATTATGGAAGGATTTAAATAATAAATAGGCCCTCTTCAACCAGACGCAAGAGTCTTGAAAGAGAGGGGGACTGAGGGAGGTAGTGGGACACTTTGTGGAAGCCATCGACTCTCTACAGAGATCTGGGGCGTATGAATTATACCTTACTGGGTCCATTATCGCTTATCAAAGCATCAAATGAATTATTCTGCGGGGGCCCTTGCGATTGTGCATACAGCGATGCTATAGTTCCACTTCAACAAGAAAACAGACGGCTGGAAATGCACACATATGGAAGCAGAGACACAAACACCTGGGAGGAATCAGTCATCTGTCAGCATGAACACATTAAGCCATCATATATGGAACACTTCATGGAGCCTTTAATGATGCAGACATAGTATTCGGGTCACATGACTGAGGAAACACAAAACATCATTCTTGCATTATCCTCCAAGATAAAGTCATCTCCGAAGGGACCGGCAAGTCGCTCTGGAGACGCATAAAGCAAAAGCAGGAGAGAAATGGAGAAGAGCGGGAGGGGTGAGGTTGAGGGATGAGTAGTGAAAAAGGAGTGTCTCCCCCCCATATGTGTTGTTTCTAAGACCTCCACTTAGAGACTGTAGCCTAAAAATACCCCAGCCAAGCTCAGTGGGAAGGCTTCCCCCAAAAACCAACTCAATATTTCACCAGCAGCATGTGGAGCACCGAGAAATAGCGAACATGTTAGCAACAGCCACCTCTCTCGTCTTTGCTTCCTGCCATACGAACAACATACTTCTACAAAGTCGCCTCTTAAAATCCAATTATTTGGATGAAGGCCACTGCTGAATGTCAAAACACATACAATGGGAGTTTTCAAGTGGCCGGATAACCAAAAAAACATATTTTATCTGAAAGCAGAGATTGTTTGGCCCTGCTTACCCTTCTGTTTATTTTCCTTTTTTTTTTTAAATGTTGCACAAAGTTATGCGACTGTGTGTGTGTGTGTGTGTGTGTGTGTGTGTGTGTGTCACAGTGGTGTATAGTTTGATAATCCACAACACATTTCTTCAGACACTCCATTAACATGTGTTCACTGCTGCTGCAAGGTAAGGAGAAGAAGAATGTAATGCTTCTTTCTGTGCTAGCTAAACTCAGAGACTAGCACACACAAAGGAGACAAAGGTCCGCTGGAAAGTCAGAATTCACAAAACTGACCAAACTTTTGAAGTTCTTCTAAGGTGCTGTTTATACAGCAATGGTTCTTAAATGAGGCGTCAAACTTTTGTTGCAGTTTGGCCTTTCGTTCACAACTTTAAAAAAAACAACAACTTATGAAACCGGGTTCCAGAGTGTAATCTTTTGAAAAAAACACCGCTACATTTAGGCTTTGTTCGGACTGCTAGCCCAAATCAGATTTTTGCCACATCCAGATTGTAGCCAGATAGATTTGATAAAGTTTGGATAGCAAAGCACCATATATCATGCATTTTTTGCAAATCTGATCCAAATTACATTTGGAGGTGGTCTGAAATGATTCCAGTCAGGTTTTTACAGATGTGTCTCAGTCTGGACGCTCTGGAAGCTCAAATCGGATTCCAGAGTATCTTTGCATCACATGCAATTCAACACCAACAACAAAGCCTAATCCACAGTGACAGGAGTGCTGAGCAGAATCCATGCTGCTATTGGCAGAGCAATACAGAGGACAGCAGCAGTGCACAGCACAGAGCAACTGTTCAGAAGGTGAAATGATGGACCTCCATTTCTTTCTTTCTTTATTTTTTTGCATTGGCAAGCAAGTCTACATAGCTACTGATGCCTACCCCGTTACTCCAGCAACCCATCGTTGGTGATGTTTGAACCCTCAATGATCTCTTGTACTAACAGTGCAAACAGGCAGTCTTAAAAACCTGATTTGAGAAACAAATCTGACACAACAAACCAGTTTCAGCTTCAGTATTTCAGTTTCAGTTAGAGTTTGGATATAACCACTTGGAAAACAAAGATGCAGTGCATCCACAGTTGTCAAAGCAGCACTTCTCTTTTTAAGTATTTGTCATTCACACACATTCATACAAGCAAAAAAAACATACGCATCCATCAGCCAGAACATTAAAACTACTTACAGGTGAAGTAAATAACATTGATCATCTCACTACAATACAATGTTGTGCTGGGAAACCTTGGGTTCTAGCATCTATGTGGATGCCTGACATGCACCCAGACACTGTTTACGACCAAGCACACCGCCTCATGGCAACAGCACTCCCTGTTGGCAGTGGCCCACCCAGCAGGACAATGTGCCATGCAACACCTTAATAACTGTTCAGGAAGGGCTTGTGGAGCTTGACAAAGAGCTCAAGGTACCAATCTGACCTCCACAATCCCCAGATCCCAATCTGATCAAGCATCAATGGGATGTACTGGTACTCCACCTCGCAACTCACAGGACTCAAAGGATATGCCGCAAATGCTGCGGTGCAAGACACCACAGGACACCCCACAGAGGCTCTGTGTCCATGCCTCAACAGGTCAAAGCCAAGTCCGATCCGAGAAGACCCCACCGTGGATCAGAAGTACTCTAGGGTACCGGCTTGTCCCACTGGTTCTCGATCAGATTAGGATCTGGGAAATTTGGAGGCCAGGTCAATGCCTGAAGCTCTTTGTCAGATTCCTCAGCAGCTTTTGCAGTGTGGCATGGTGCATTGTCTTGTTGGAGGGGGCACTGCCATCATGCAGTGATGTTGCCATGAAGAGGAATACTTGGTCTCTAAAGGTGGTGCGTGTAAAGAGGCATCCACATGAAGACCAGGACACAAGGATTCACAGCAGTACAATGCACTATAACAAGATGATAAGCTTAGCTTATTTTACCCATCAGTAGTTTTAATGTTTTGGCTGATCAGGGTACCTTGCCAGGAAATCAGCAGGATTCTGTGTGTGATACATGCTTTTCTAATCCCTTACTCTGACTATAGAAGTAAGTTTCTTTTCTTACACAGAAAGCCATCAACCACTTCTTTACCTGAGTGTATGTAGATGCAATGATAGAGTCTGTGTAGATTTTTTTCTGCAATGTGCGTGCACTGCAAACTGATGGCTAACCCAAAGACTTTTAGCTACTATTTTTTGGACACAGTGTAAGACCTCACACCAAACAAAGGCAAAATAAAAATTACAATTTAATGAATTAATTATTCTTTCATTTTTTGTTTTTTTTTGGCCTGGACCACAACATTCTTTGATGTCAGAGAAGAATAAGACAGAGTAGACCAACTGCAGAAGCAGTATGTGTCACGGTGTGTTGAGACACCTCCAGCAGCTCAGCACTGTTTGTGTTTGGTCTGAAGCTGCAACAGGATCTGAGGCCCAGACCCAGGATGTCACTCTTCAGCCGGGTCCCCTGGGACGTCCTCCCACCCTGTAGCTCTCCAGCCCCTGAGGAGCCCTGAGAGCGGGGTTAGTGGGAGTGGCGAGGTCATATCAGTGACGTCCCTGCTCACCCTCGCGTTACCCCCATTGGCCCGATTCTGACACCCAACCCCTACGAAGCCATAGCACTCAAAGTGAAGGTCAAAGTGCTGGGGAGGACGCACCGACACAGCCTGATCAAAGAGCAGTAGCACTTCAGTGTCTGCTCAGGAAATCTGAGACCTATTAATGTTGTTTTCTACTCAGTTCTCTGGGAGAAAAAAAAATCTGGTTCTTCAGTGCAAACCAACATTTTAACATCACAAGTGGATTAACCCTTTGAAAACTGCAGTGACATCACTTTTCTGGTGCAGCCCTCAGACCCCTTTCACTATCAGGTTTAACCTTTTGAAACTTCAGCAAATTGATGCCATTTCTTTCAAAAACATGGGAAGAAAGGCATTGAGCAATGTTCTAGAAATTGCAAAAAAAATAAATAGTGGAATTAGAAAAATATTTTCAAAAAAGCTAGGTAAAAATGTCAAGAGGAAAAAAGAAAAAAAGCCACAGGAAAAAATGTATTTAAAATTATCATAATTACAATTTTTAAAATCATGCAGAGAATTATTACAATTTTAAAGCTCTTTTTCCAAGTCATTGTAGTAGTTTTTGGATTTTTTTTGCTGTTAGTTTTTACCTTATTTTCAGGTAAAAACATTTTGTACATTTTACAAATTTCTTGCTATTTTTTTCTTTGTTGCTCATTGCCTTCTTCCCATGTTTTTGATGAAATTCAAGCCAATTTGCTCAGGTTTCAAAGGGTTAAACCTGATTATTAAAGAAGTATTTTACTGATATAGTCAAGTCAAGTCAATTAAAGCCCATTATTACAAAACATGGTTTGCCTCAGATGGCTTTACAGCATATGAAATCCCTCTTAGCCCTTAGACCCTTACATCACCTAAAGATAAATTCCTGAAAACTGGGCTGTCTCTGCAGTAGAAAGACATATACTTTTGATACATAACCAGACAAAATGAAGAAAAAGGACTTTGCCTTTGCTCAAGAGGTAAAAAAAAAAACCAAAAAAAAAACCTCCAACTACCAGAATGCACTGCGCCTCATCACACCAGTAAACTCTCCTGCTGAGAATGGCAGCAGTCATGTAATAAAGTCAAACAGTAAAATAAAACAAGTTTCTGAAAACATCTGTGGTGAGAACAAGGTAACACAGTAACAGAATCTTGTTTTTTATTTGATCAGCGCTGCTTAGTTCTACCGTTTCTTCTCCACTATTTCAGCCTCTATTTTGACCAGCATAAATAGTGTAGCACCCACTTCCTATTTACAACTCTCGCCATTACAGCTAAACAGGGCACTAAAATATGTTTCTGGAAACATTTTAGGAGAGATACTGGCAGCGCAGAAACTTAAGTTTTACTGTTTGATCGGATTTCAGTCAGAGTTTGAGAGTGGAGCAGGTAGGTCTCTTGACATAGTTCTATACTCTTTGTGTCTGCACATGAAAATGTGGAAAGACAGCTAATAGTTCAAGCAACAGCCCAAGAGCCAGTGAAACTCCATCAGATGTTGTAAAAGATGTCATCCAGTGGAGTTTCACTCTGTGTTTCTTTGTGTGTGTGTGTGTGTGTGTGTGTGTGTGTGTGTGTGTGATTAGATGGAGAGAAGTTTATCACAGTTCCTGTACACATACTACCAAGGGCTGCCCCTTGATGACTGAGATAATCAGTCAGTGACCCTCCGTCGGCTTCACGCCGAGCAGTCCGTTTTTTTTCCTGTGCAGTGTATTTCTGAGGATGTTTTGTTCCCCTGATTTTGCTGTGGAGTGAGTGCTTTTGACTTTCACGCGACTCTTTGGTTCAGAGAGTTACAGGCAGGCAGGCAGCAGAACAGAGCAGGTGAGAAGAGAGACCTTCTGCTTAGTGGTGGTGAATTTACAGCTCACAGCAACTTAAAGCAATAATTCAACATTTTGGGAAATGTGCTTTCTCACATCCTTTCTGGGAGTTAGGAGTGGAGGTCGATGCCAGTCTTTTATGTGTTCATGAAGTGTAAAGGTACAACCAGCCGCCAGGTAGCTAAAATTAGCACTGAGGCTCACTAATTTAACACTTGAAAACCTGGATTGACATCACTTTTCTTGTACTGCTTTCAGACACTTCTCACACGTATTTAATTGATTTGATTTCTTTCAGAACATGGGAACAAAAGACAATGAGCAACTTGGTAAGACATGTATCACAAATAACAAGAAATTAGTAGATTTTGAAATAAAAAGAAAAAAAGCTAGGGGAAATTTCTAGGGAAAAAGAAAAATAATATTTTTAATAAAAATTTTATATTTAATTATAATAATTATATTCTTAATTATGTTACTGAAAATTATTATAGTTTTTAAGCACTTTTTTCCTTGTTTTACTTTCTTTTTTGTTAATTTAGAGGTAATTTTCTTTTTCTTTTTTGTTTAACTAATTTCTTATTAATTTTTGGGTCTCTTCTTAAATTGCTCATGGACTTCTTTCTATATTTTTGAAAGAAATTTAGCCAATGTGCGCACGCTTTAAAGGGTTAATAAGATTTAGTATCTGGCTGTTGTTTGATCTACTGTTGGCAAAAGATTTTGTTGCACATGTACAACCCATTGCTGGTGCAGTTAGCTTGTTTACTATATTGCATGTGCAGAGCCCGAAAATAAACAGATCGTCAAATATTCATATCGAACAGCCAAATCTGATTTGACTGGCATAATTCTGGGTCAGGTACAGCTTTGATACTACCCACACTGTTTTGATACAGAGCTGGTTGAAATCAGCAAAGTATCCCTTTAAATGTGTATAAGAGAAAGGACTTGAACAATCTAACCCTTTCGATTCAGAGATGAATTAAATGATTGGGAGAACAAGTATGAAAAGCAGAGGAAAATGACTGGGAGTCCCCCATTCTAAGGTCAATACCCCATCATTTACATAAAGTATAATCTCTATCCCTCATATTTTGACATATTTATCCAAGCCATCCATTGCACCTTGTTATTTCAGTATCTGTGGCTTTTCCACAACACATTTGTGAATGACAGTGCTGAAATGAGGAGAACTATTTTTCATTTAGCAGGAGTTTGTGAGTGTTTCATCTTATTGCTCAAATGACGGCTTTTAATGCCGCAGCATTCATAACCCGTGCCTCTTATCACGGCTCCCTCCAACACTTGATGGAATTTGCCATCGCACAATGGTTGGAAAATACACTTCAAAGGCAAGACGCATCTAATCTCCTCCACTCTGCACATTGCAAATTTGCTGTGATAATAAGATCCTGCCTTCCCAAGCGTTCTTAGGGATCTGAACCAAGGATGAGAATTTCATCTCTCTCTCTCTCTCTCTCTCTCTCTCTCTCTCTCTCTCTCTCTCCCTATGTCTCCCTATCTCACTCTCTCCCAGTGTGGCATCGCAAGGGGGTGAGGTGGGGGTGCAGAGGGGGCTGTGCTGCAGTTTCAGAGAATCTCCGCAACAGCAATACTGCATATCTGTGGAACCCATCCCATCCTTATGTAAAAGCCCTATTTTACACTTTTATTCTACACGCACACACACAACAAGAGAGAGACACGACTGACAGCACAGCACAGTGACCTAGTTTCCATGTGGCCCAGAAAGATCAAGCATGACTCCCTCAGAACTGCTTTGGGCACAAAAACCTGGTTCAGTGCATTCAGTCAGGCCAGTGCACATCGGCGAGCAGCCAACCTACCAATTACACTGCAACAGAGAGCCGGCGCTGCTTTAACTACAGCTTGCAATGCGAAGACGTACCGCTGAGATCCCAAAACCGCATCCACGCCAAAGTCACAGGTGGAAGTGCAAACGGGAAGGCAGGCTGAGAGCCCTGCAGGTAGAGCTGTGTGTTGTGTTTAGTCTGGCAGAGGGCAGGTTGAGGACAGGCTTGTCATCGTAGGCACAGCTGCAGGACATGCTGCAGCAACACCCCCTCCAACCCCCACTGCCTGACTCCCAGCGCCCTACATACACCGCTCCTCCCCCTCCAGGTTATCTGTACACATGGAGAAGGTTATGGATGGAGATGCTATCACAGAGAGCGCATTAGCACAACAAAGAGGTGTTTTAGAGAGAGGCCCGCCAGGATAATTAGCTGATCCCTTACCGAGATGCCGTGTTCGATACAGAACAAGATGCTAATGTGAAGACATAGTGGTGAGTGTTAAGGGAGGAGATGCAATTTGAGCCATGGCCATACAAAAACAAAGTCACTGTGAAATTGTGGCTTTCTTCAACTAGCTCATAACTTTAAAACTTTTGTTTCTTAAAGGAGCAGTCCAACATTTTGGGATGTTTTGCTTTCTAAAGCAGAAGTAGATGAGAAGATCTCAGTGTCCAACATATAGAAAGGTCCAGAATGCAAATTTATCTTTCTCATCTTTCTTCATTGACACCAGGGTCTGAAATTAGTACCAGCCACCAGCGAAATGATGGTGGTATATGCAAGTGGCTGCTAGATATACTTCAGCTACCAGCCCAAAAACAATGGTTATCTGTTGAGTGGCTGGTAGATTTTGGAGTCTACCAGCCAAAGTAGCAGGTGGACAAAAAAGTTCATTTCCAACACTGATACACACACACAAAAAAAGCAGGGCTTTTGCAGAGCTCCAGACCATGACTATTTAGTCACATTTTGTGATCATGGACCACTAATGCGATTTGCAAGCGATAACATATAAAAAATAGACAAATAAGAAAAAAAGACAACCACTCTAAAACATGCATTCAGTTAACAAAGTTACCGTAATAAAACACAATGGTGGAAACAACGACAAGCCCAAAATATGTACAAATCCAGCTGGAGTCTGGCTTTAGCAATCCTGCACCATTTTATCACCACAGGTGTCTCCAGAAGCTATCTCCAAACACCACACTACTTCCAAGATTGTGGCACATCTGCTTCCTAAAACCCAAACGTCTATAGCATTATGTCTGACAGCAGTAAAGGAACGATATTTCACAGACAACAAATCTGCATTGTGTGATTTGCAGTGATAAAATACGATGTGAGTCAGTCCTAACACAAAACTGAATTCATAACTGTGCAGACACAGGTGGGCACAGATCTGTAAGCTCTTCATGTGGTGAGTGATGATGTGATTCAAGTGAATGAACCACATGTAAGTTCTTTGGATGGCGAGGGCAGTGAATTGGTGGAGAGACTGCTGTCCTAACATACGCTGAGGTATCTACGGTAATATCATCTCAGTCTAAGTGGGGGGCAGTTGGCGGCAGGGCAGGATTTTGTTAAGGCCAAACAAAAGGCTTGCGAGGCAGCGTGTTGCCAAGCGTGGAGCGCTGCATGTTATCCAGGTCAGAGTGATTTAATCAGGTGTGAATGAAAGCACTTGGCAGTGCTCCAGGCCTCGCTATGCCGTCATCACTGAGGAGGAAGGAAAACACACACATATATACGTACCGTATATTTATCCTACTAGAGTTGTGAGGGCACATTCACAAAAAAATATTTCTATTTTAGCAATACACCATGTTTTTAAATGAGCCTTAAGAGATCACTGGCATGTCATGCTAACACTCCATATACATGATGTTAGAAAAAGTCGAATTGTTGTGTCCGACTAAAACCGGACTTTTAAAATACATGTAAACATGTTTGTCCAACTGAAGTCATTCATAAGTCCAATTTCTCAAAGTCAGACTAACACACCTGGATAATGGGGTTGGGGGTCAACTTACTGATTCATGTATACGCCTCAAGCGCACCTTGAACTGGCCAAGGCGTGCTGCGCATGCCCCATAGTCCCCGTGCTGAAGTTTGATCCAGAAGTCAAACAGCATAAATTGGTAGAAGAAAGATGGGAAAACAAAAAAGAAGAAGGGAAGAAAACAAAACAAGACAAGGGTATCATCATTGCAAGCGCTAGAATAAGATCCACACATTTTTAGACGAGGAGACATTTGCTAACTTGTTTGGTATGTGACGTAATAGGTCAACAAGAAGAAGGTCAAACAGCATCTAGCTGAAAGGGAGCATATCTCCACCTACTGTGGCAGAGTCGGACATACTTCCATCAATAAATGGATTCTCCCCCAGTAATTGTATACTGGGACAAGGACAGTAGTTCAATTAAATGGCCTAACTGAGCTTTAACTGTAGCTTCACTTAACTGTGCGTGGAAACATACTGAGACAGTGGTGAGTTGGGTTGCCAGATCTTTTCATGTGAAAAAGGCAGAGCACTACTACACTTCTCAAAACTGTTTGTAACTATTAGGGGTGATTCAATGAATCCTTTCTAAGTTAGGCCGCGATATGGATGTGGAATATTTTGCATAGATGCATTGACAGCACATAATGGATTATAGGCATGTAACATTGCTCGATGATTTTCCAGCTTAAAGTTCTACAGTTCAAGCAAACTTCCTGGTAGCAACCAGGGCCGTATGGTAGCAACTCCACATTAAATTGTGGGAGATCGGAAAGAGATGACTGCTTGTATTGACTGATGAAATGTAACCATGTGCAATTATATAGAAAATTGAGGATGCAATGCATTGTGATGCATCGTGGAAGCAAAACGTTGACATGATAACTGCAATCAAATCGAATCCTGAGACCAGTGAAGATGCATAGCCCTGATATCTATAACAAACTATGCACCTTAAATATAGTGAAAAGAAAAAAGAATACCAAAATTAGGGAGTAGAGGAGGGAGTATCTTGAGCAAATACCCTAGAGAATAAGCATTAGATATACTGGTGTTATGAAAGATTTGTCCAGGTCAAGCCTTGGTTAGGTTTAAAATTCCCCATATCAATACTGTTCTGGTAGTGTCACCAAACACTTTATTTCTTTAAATCTTTCTTTAAAAAAAAACAAAAAAACAACAGCACATAAACAGAACCCACAAGTAGCTGTACTGTAAAAAATTCACCATAAACAACAATCAAATTTGGAGTTAAAAAACTCCTCCGTACATGCTTGGATACATAGGTAAAAGTTTTGATATGTAGTTGACTGGAATTACCACCTTTCGTTTGATTGCCCTGAGAACCAGCCAGGTTACAATTTACATCCATGTCTGTACAGACTCATATGTCACCATGACGGCAGACAATTCTTCAAATATGGATGTTGCTGCAAAGAAGCTACAAATTCTAAAACATGGGTGCTTCACAAACACCTCATACCCCACTACACAAAACATCTCCACAATCAGCACAGTTTCAAGATTAGAATCACTTGTTTACTATCTGACCAAATGCCTTGTCTTTTTTTCCTGACATATGCTGTTGAGTAATGGCCCAAAAAGTGTTTCTGTAGAACATAATGATGTCACAGTAGGGCTGGGCAATATGGAAAAAAGGCTTATCACGATACTTTTTTCATGTTAATCCATATCTATATCCATCACAATATACATCAAATCACTATTTCTGTCAAGCTTAAAGGTTCTCTTTTACTCCTAAGTGAGATATCAAGATATCATAAGGTTAATTTTGATTTAAATATCTATTTTCTGTCAAACATTGAAAAATGACAGATATTCTGAAGAACAGGCATCACCAACTGGAGGACCTATTCTACTAAAATTCTAGTTACTGAAATGTCCTCCCAGCAAAGGTCTGAACCTTATACCTAAAATCAATATCACCATTAATTGAACGTTTTATTTCAATTCGCCTTTATAGCTCACTGGCACAGTTTCATTTGACCATTGTATGTTGGAGTGTAATAAACATATGATTTATTATTATTTATTAAACTTTCCAGCATTATATAAAAATTAAAACCTCAATCTTAAACAAACTCCAAGTAAATTTATGCACATTGTGCTGATAACAGGCCAACCTCTCCTGACTTCAACTTCTGTTAATCTTCTGTGAAAAATCATTTTACTCAAGAATTTATTTTTTTTTATAGTAGTCCTACTTCTCCTATAGCTGCCAACAGCCTGCCAACATTCCCAGTTAGAGAAAGGGTGAAAATAAGGTAATGTGTCTGTGGCCCCAGGCCCCCAAAACATTACACCTGCCCCTGGTAATAATAATGAGAGCTCAGCGCGAGCGGCTGGATGAGACACAGAGCGATGTGTCCTGCTGTTTCTAAATAACTCACCCAAAGTCTGATTAAACTAACACAAACTAGTCTGTAGATGTTGAAAGAAGTCACTTTCCATCTCTTTAAATGTGTCTGTTTCAGACACACTCAGTGCTGTGAGGAGAAGCTGCGCTCTGTTTGTCTGTCTCACTGCACTGCTGTCGGATCATCAGCTGTTTGATCTGCGATAATAAAATGCTGTGGAAGCACAAACAACTTGGTTGTCAAACACTCAGCTGTATTCTAGAAGTCAAAGTAGTTTGCTGCATTTAGTTCACCGTGCCGCCATTCCTATTATCACTGGCTGTTCATGTTGTCTGTCAAAACATGGCTAGAATGCATTCTATCAATATTCTATCGACTACGTCTCGTATTTCAATTGAGGAAAAGTTATTTTGCAATTGATATCGTTATTGTTTTATCGCCCAGCCCTATGTTATAGTGAAGTTGACTTTATATATA
Source organism: Plectropomus leopardus (assembly GCF_008729295.1). NCBI lineage: Eukaryota > Metazoa > Chordata > Actinopteri > Perciformes > Serranidae > Plectropomus > Plectropomus leopardus. The sequence continues at coordinate 2,173,099 of NC_056468.1, forward strand.
AAATGTCTTCACCTTATCATTTGTCTTAATTAGTGTATGAATACCTAACTTGTGGCCACAGACATTTTGTGAGGTCACAGTGACCTTTTGAACACCATGTCTGTTCAGTATATCATTGAGTCCAAGTGTACGTTTGTCCCAAATTTGAGGAAATTTCCTCAAGGCATTTTTGAGATAACAGGTTCCAGAGAAGCATGCGTAACATAATGCACAGTGATATAAAAATTCTTAAAATTACATGTTTTCCTTTTCTGTCTTTGAAATTTCTAGAATCTGCAAATATTCAAATATTTTTACTTTAAAATTATTATAGAAGTGGAAACTAGATGTTTGTTTGTTTATTTGTTTATTAAGATACCCTTTAGCTTCTGTTTTAAACAGTAGCTACTCTTCCTGGGGTATTCATGTACAAGATCACGCAAATACACATAACATAGCATTTATACTCACAGTTTGACAAAACACATTACAGCACCAGTACAACACACAACAATCAATACAGTTGTCTAACACATACAGCAGCTTCACAAAAATAATCTCACTCCACAATGGCTGATAAAACATGTTTACTACTTACTCAGTATGTTTCCAAGCACAGTTAAGTGGAGCTACTTATAGTTCGATTAGGCCATTTAATTGGTATACTGTCCTTGTCCCAGTATAGAAGCACTGGGGGAGAATCCATTTATTGATAGAGGTATGTCCGACTCCTCCACAGTAGGTGGAGATATGCTACCTTTCAGCTAGTTGCTATTTGACCTTCTTTTCGTTGACCTATTACATCACATACCAAACAAGTTGGCGACAAGCAGGTTGCATGTCGAACCGTAACAACATGGATGACTTTTCGGTGCTGTACATTTCATACACACTCTACTCTACTCTTTGTCTGGTACCTTAATCATGTTTCACTTTCTTCCATTCTTCTTCTGCTGTTTTTTTTTACAGCTTTCTTCTACAAATTCTTGCTATTCGACTTCGGGGTCAAAGCCCAACACAGGGACTATGAAGCAGAACACCTGGGCCAGTTCAAGTCCGATTGATTGATCATCAACATCAAAGAGTAAATGGACCCCAAATAGCATTATTATTAGTATTATATTGGGTGTGTTACTCCAACTTTGAGAAATTAGACTTAGTACTATTCCAGTCGGAATAACATGTTAATGTGTATTTTAAAAGTCCAGTTTTAGTCGGACTAACACAATAATTCAACTTTTTCTTACATCATGTAAACGTACTGACAGAAAAGTTCACTCTCAGTGTCTGTGATGGGTCTTCAAGTTCCTACATTACACTTTTGTAAATTGCATATTTGCCTGTGATTAGCTTCTAAACTAGTAGGTACATCCAGGTGTTGAACTGAGTTAATCCTTCAACAGCTGAATGTGAAAACAACACTCTAGTTTCAGACTCAGCACAAGCGTCATTCAATTCAAATTCAGCATTGAGGTTTAATATCTGGAAAATATTTTACATTCATTATTCTATGTCAATATTAAAAACTTTAATCAAGCTAAGTATCCTACATCAGGGATGAAACTCAAGATTATTTTTGTGAGTTAACTTTTTTTAAAAACGTTATTACCGGTAATCTATTTATTTGGTCAACAAAAACAAAAAAACAATTAAAAAAACTCAATAATGGATGATGATATAAACAGATAGGATAGGGTGGAAGTCGATAAAAGCCTTAAAATATAATCATACATCAAATTATATTTGATTCCTTGTAAGATGAATATGTAGTTTATCCAATATATATTATATCTTTTCAAGATTATCCCAAATTCAAAAAGCTGAATTATAGACTTGAAACAATTATTTAACAAAAAATATTTAATTTAATTGCTTGTTATTTTTTTCTTTCTAAGTAAGCCCAAAAGTAATTCATAAATTCTTTTCAAATGTATATACACAATATCTCCACACTGTGCAACCACAGCAGTTAAAACTCAATATAGGCACAAAACTCAGGATGTTGTTTTTTTCCTGAGCAGTGTCACCCAAACTCCACCCAGAGCGGCAGCCATTCAATAGAGAACCCTTCTACTTTCAATGGTCTGAGCTCGGACCAATCACAGCGCCCCCTGCCCCCCCTCAGCCCCCAGGCTTGCAGCCAATCACAGCGGCCCCCGCTCCACACATGACTGTGTGCTGCTGTCCATCAACTGCCTCATATATAGTGCATGCATGAAAATGTGGAGCAGTTCAATAACTTGCGTCGTAGTCAGGCTCCTGTGTGTGTGTGTGAGTGTGTGTTTGTGTGTGTGTGGGGGGGGGTGCATGCATGTGGGGATCCGTGTGCTTGTTTACCTATGTAGAAGCACGGAAGGGGAGAGAGAGAGGGAGGGAGGGTGAGAGAGGGAGAAAGAGAAAGAGAGAGAGATTTGTAAGGCACTTGTATTTCCAAACTACTGGCTGAGTTCCCACTAGAGGCAGAGAGATCAGACTGAGAGAGTGTGTGTCAGGAGGGAGACACAGACAGACACAGAGAGGAACCGCTCAGCAGCAACTTTTTAGCCTGTCTACATGAGGCTTGTCCCTCAATATGGAGGCTTTTCGCTCTCGTGTTTTCTTTTTTTTGTTTGTTTGTTTTTTCCTGCCATCCAGTCACAACAGATTCACGCTGCTGAACTTTTGGCCACGTTTTAGGTAAGTATCTCAACTATTCCGCCTTTCCAACTCCACTGATTAAACACTTGCCTTTGACACTTTTCCACTTTTTTGTGTTAAACTGATGTTCATTCTCATGTAAAAAGCTGTAGCTACATTCAGAAATGTCATTCAAACACTGCCGTTTCTTCAAAGCAAATGTATGAAAAGTTTTTATTTCCACTTCTAGTAGGCACAAGTACTGTATCTGTTCATGGTGTGTGTGTGTGTGTGTGTGTGTGTGTGTGTGTGTGTGTGTGTGTGTGTGTGTGTGTGTGTGTGTGTGTGTGTTTGGTACAGTTTGTCTGAAACTGTGGACGTGTGAAAGCAGACTCTGTGTGTGGGAGAGTTTTGAAAAGGATGTATATGTGCGAGAGAGGGAGACAGAGAGATTGTATGCGCCGGACAAAGTGTGCCAAGTCTGAAAAAGTGTGTGTGAGTGTGCTTGTGTGACTGTGTATGTGTGTCTATTTTTTTCTAAAGCTTGCTCTGTGGGAATGCGGAATGCGGACTGCGGTAGCCAGTAGCGATGTTTGACTGGGAGGAACTGAGCCAGACAGTAGACAAAAGCGAGCAGGGCCGTCCAGACAGGGCAGGTCAGCCATTAGAGGCTGCAGCAGAGGGACAGGTCAGCCAGCTGCTGCTCCGCTCCGCGAGGGGAGGGGAGACCCCGCCTTTAGCGCCAGGGTGAGGGTAAGAGTTGCGGTTGAGGTTAGAGGTGACCATGCTTCACTTCATGGCCACCTCTCCGAGTGCTCACCTTCCCCCTTTTTCAGGTTTTGAGCAGCGTGCTCTGCAGGTCGAAAAATATCCACGTGAGGCGTCAGCTGGAATCTGCTGAGAATTATTTCCCTTGCATCACTTGGAACATTTTTGCATAGAAATTTTGCTTTTTCAAGCAGCGCTTAAATCAAAAATTCAAAAAGCTGCTCAGTGACTTGCGTGAGTTAACAAATGACTAAGGTGAAGAGAGGAAAATGCAGCAAAGGAAGTGTAGATGTAGGAGGTGGTTAAATATAGACGGCGCTAAAAGAGGAAGAATAGGAGAGACTGTAATTTTCGCAGAGGTAGTTTTTTCTATTCCCTTTTTCATTGGTTTTCCCCGCCGGCTTGCGTGGGGGTAGCTGGGTTTGGAATGTATTTAGTGACAGGAAATACTGACCGCCCCTATATGTATTTTTTTTTTTTTTGTTCCGGTCTGCTTTTGTCCAAAGCTCTTAATCCACTGCAAAAGCTGAGTGTGTGAAGGAGTAGCAACAACCAAGAAAAACATCGCCCCAGATCACAGATGTACGCCACGGCTTCAGAAAAACACATTCACAGACAGCGCGAAGGCTTAACATCAGGGCGAACAAACAACACTTAAATAAGTCTGGGTTGATATCTGAGAGCTGGTGATGATGAGAGAGAGTGCGGGTCTTTGAAGCTCTGCACAGCTGCTATAGGAACTGAAAAACAAGTGTCATCACTTACGAATTTAAAAAAAAAAAAAAAACAAAACAAAAACAACAGTCCTGGCTGAGGTCTGGAAAACATTAATTAGAAAACTCTCTGTGTGTGTGTGTGTGTGTGTGTGTGTGTGTGTGTGTGTGTGTGTGAGTGAGCAGAGTCATTCTGTGAAATGCCTGTACATGTAGAGTCTTGTTACTCAGATACACATCAGCCCTCATCACAGGCAACACAAGTCATACACTCCACAACCCCAATCAACACAGGCTTTCAGTGAAGGCGTCACTGAAACGCAGGCCTCCGAACTATGTAGACTACATCGAGCCTTTAACACACTGCTGTGTCTCCAGATGAGAAAAAAACAGCCTGTTCTTGCTACAGCAGTGACAGCACAGTTACTTATGGATCACAGGTAGCCAAAGTCCTTTGTTGACTAAATGATAACACATGGACTCTGGGGGGGTGAACTTGAGGCCTTTCGGTGCCTAAAATGGCTACACAGCATTTTGATGATTTTAATGAAGTCCACTTGTTGATCAGTGAGTGTCGTCAGTGGGTTCAGGGGAGGCAGTGGTTGTGTAAGCAGCTCCTGTGACCCCGCGCGTCGGCCCCCGGCCTGAGCCGAGGTCTGGACGGACTTTGATCCCGGAGCTCGCGGCTCTGTAAGCCCCTCTGCACCCCTTGCTCCCTCCCAGGCCTGTGTGTGTACCTGGATTTGAATAGAAACCAGACAGCGGTGCCCCCCCCCCCCCCCCCCTGTCTCCCCTCCCCCGCGGGACAATGAGGATTTGTTAGCGCTCAGCCGCGAGCATGCTGACACAAAGCGTATAGCCCCCCCAGTCCCCCAGCCCTGGAGTGTAGCTAGCTGAAGCACAGGCGGGCAGGACACCAGCAGGGGGGCCCCGGGGTGGGGGTTGGGGGCAGTTTTGCAAGGGTGGGATTAGCAGACAAGAGCTCTGGGATGGGGGATGGGGGCCTGAAATGAACAGGAAATTACTGCCTTTGATGAGGCAGAGGCAGATTCGCACAGGCTGAACTCCTCCGGGCCTCTTCCCCTGGCCGTAAAAAACCTGTTTGAGCAGAAAATGTCAAAACACTTCAAGGCCCCCATGTGTCACTTCCCTCTGGCTACGATGGGGTCGTTAAGTCCATACACAGGTGCTAAGCAAACACTCGCAAAAGTAAGTTTGCGCTTTTTTTCTGTTCCACCACCACTACTGCCGCTGCAGCCTTTCTCTTCCTCTTCCTCCCATCAGACACCAGCTTCTGACCGTGTCATGGGAATCCTGTTAAACTGAGTCCATCTGACCCATTTTCAATCACTCAATCTATATCACACTGCAGGGAGACCACACATCAGCACTTATATTTAGCCGTCTGCACGAATGATTGAAAAAGCACAAGGGCGTGGAAAATACTGTGCATATACTGGACATCAAAGGTTGAGATGAAGAGATAAGAAAAAGTGTCAAATCTGGATTTATACACTTTCAATAAATTATGATTTGTCTTGGTTCAGAAAAAGGTAGCCAACGTGATATCTGCTGAAGCTTTGACTCAAACTGTGTCGCTTTTACAATCCTCTTCACAAATAATGATTTCAAGAGAATTACTTTCTTCCCACTACATTTAAATTTCTTAATTTAGTATCTCAGTTAAAGAACTCCCTTTGTCCCGAGTGTGTGTGCATATGTGTGCGTGTGTGTGCGTATGTTTGCGTTCCTGAGCGTGAGGAGAGATGGTAATGTGTGTTCAGTGAATATCAGGGTCGATTAGAGAGTCTCGTCTGGTCAGGCTACAGCAGATTAGACAGGCGGAGCAGATACAGGCCGCAGGCTGGTCGTCTGGCGCTCTGACCCACATTGCTCTGATGTGCACGTCACTTCCCATTACACTGACAATTGGACGCCGCGTCAGCTGAGCGCGCCGTGATCTGCATACCCTCCCCGCTGGCGAGGCCCTGCTCACCGTTAACTTCATGCTGTCACCCCCCCACCCAAACCTTGACCGTCCCACCGCCTGGCTACAGGAAATGTCGGATGAGTCACAGTGAGGCATCGCCATCATCGCAGCTCTCGGCTCCTGACTGCGTGGGTGGTAGATTTGGCACGCCAGCAGAATGTTGACCTTGATGCTAATATACTAATATCTAAGCTTCAAGATGTCAAGTCAAATGAGTGAAAGCTTGTGACAGTGCATCCTCTGTGCTTTATTTTTAGCCAAAAGCAACGTGTATCGAAATTAATATCAGGTCTGCACATTAAGGGCTGTCCAGGATAAATATTCACATCAACAGCTTAAGAATCTGTCAGCAGCGTTTGTCACCACAATGACTCGCAGTGGGTTTCATATCAGCTCGTTATTAATCCGTGTCGTCTCTCTGTGATGAAGTAATGCCGTGACTGGCTCCAGTCGAGCAGTTTTTAAGTGTCTGAGATGGACGGCTTGCTTTTCAGCTGCACTTCCCAACCTTCTCCTCTAAGCACCACTCATCACGCTCGCAGGCGTCCTGCCCTCTGCAGGTGACGCTGAGTGGGAGTCAAAGCTCTTGGTGAAAGTGCAGAACGTAACAAAACACAATATTGAATCTGATCTCTCAATATGACAGTACTTGGCCCAAAAATACCCCATCACTGGTGCGTCTGTGGATGCGTACTTAGGTGTGTGGAGCATGAGAGGCCTTGGTGGTGGTGGTGGTGGTGGCTGCAGCTGGCTGACAGAGACAGGTCTGTTTGCAGGCTGCCTGAAAGATAATTGGCAGCTATGGAGTGAAAAGCGGGCTCAGCAACAGATAAGGGCCGTGTGGAAAGCTCCATAATCATCACGGATTAGCAAATGATAAATCATGGGTTCACACAAGTATGCTGTCACTGCTGGAAGAACTGGATAGAGAGACAGAGAGAGAGAGAGAGAGAGACTCTGAGGGGAGATATGGAAAGAGTGGGATAGAGAGCATGTGAGAGGGGAGAAGAGAACGAATGGTAGGGAAGATGTGGATGTTTTTGCTGTAATTCAAAGGAAAAATACAATAATACCATCTAGCAGGTCAGCAGGAGAGGCAGGCTGAGAGGGGGGAAATGAAAAGAGGAGAAATTAAAAGCTCTGCCAACACTCCAGCTAATACAATCTTCTGCCTGTCAGATTACCTTCTTTAATCCAGAAAGGTTTAACGCCTCTTAGAAATCTGAAAGGAGACATGAATTCAGCAGAGATTTTCCTCTGCTAGAGAGGAGGAAGGTGCCGAGGAGGAGGGTTAAGTCTCTGAGCAACTCTCCAAAGCACTGGCCTCAACAACCCTGCTGCACAGTCGTCAAACTGCTATGCAGAGGATCAGCCGATTCTAACCGCCGCAATGTTCGACTCAAGCATCCCCGACTTATACCGCAGTGTTCATGTGCCGCCATGCATTTCTGCATCCCTAAAAATATCATACATGAGCTGCATGTGTTTTATCCACAGCCGAGTGAACGGTCGCCTGTCTTTCAAACATACAGTGGGACAAAAAGATGAGCTTAACTTTGGCTTAGGCAGAGCTGTTTGGGTCAACAGAGCACAAAGCGCTGTACAGCGCATTAAGGACACAGTGTCCCTGCTAGTGCATCGCAGCGACACGCTCCCCCACTGGGACGGGGCACAATGCTTTGTAATGTTTGTCACGCAAATAAAAAATGGGTAGTGTAGCTTTATGGGAATAAAATGGCCCCGTAGACAAAACATGCAGAGAGGATAATGACTGTGTTTAGTCTGGAAGGTGTAGCACGGAGCCAGTGTTAGGCTCTCTGGTTTTAGCTGCAGCAAAAATGTCAGTGTTAAAAAGAAAACTATCAAAATGAAGCCATTTAAGGTGCAAAAGTTTGTATTATGTATCTGTCAGTGTTTTATGTGCTGCACTAGAGGTTGTTGACAGATTATTTTTCAGGTTGCGCCTCCATTTTGACACTAAAATGTTTTGCTTCAAACAAGTGATTCCTTCTCTTTCCGCTAAACACAGCAGCGACATGATTCAGATGGTCTGTCTGGCCGTGAGGTGGCACCGGCAGCTTCTCGGCAGAATAAAGGTCGATCAGTATCCAGGTCATTCCCATGCTGGCTCACCCTGCTGGCTCCCGCTGATAACGGAAATGTGAAATCAGTATTGCCGCCTGTGATTATCACTCCTCTGCTCCCCTGCTCCATGCTAGTTCCAAATCTCTCAGTGTGAGGCTTCCCTGCTTTGTGGGTGGGGAGGGCGCCGGAGATGGGGGGTGTTTAAGATGACGATGATGGTGGTGATGGCCCGGTTCCCTGCTCCCCTGCTGTTTATTACTGCAGTGCGGGGCGCGGCGAGTTCGAGCGCCGGGCACAAGAGGGAAATGCTGATCCCTTTGCTCGCCGACGAACCCACCACTGCACTGCGACGACCTGGCAGATTAAACACATGGATTATGTGCCATAAGTGAGTGTTGTATAACCTTTTGTTCGGGTTTCCTTGAGGATACTTTTGTTTGTATCTGGCAACATATTTCTGCTTTGCTTTAATGACTCAATTAAGGCCCCGAGATTCAAACAGACTCCCGAAAAACGAAATATGATAGTTGCGGCGAGGATTTTTGGGTGTGAGCTTTGACAATGCCGGCGTTCAAAGGGGGCCGCGAGTCTGACCTGGGGATAAAGTCTGTTGAAGATAAAAAAAGTGGCAGCAGGCTCCAGAGAAATGTCACGGTTAAATCCAGAAGACAACCACAAAGAGCTCTCTCATCCCGCTTTGTTAGAGATCCTCAAAACTGCTGAGAAAAAGAGCCCGGGATACATATTCATCAGCCTCAGCGCTCATGACTGAAATGAGCCGACAAAGCTTTGGAGAAGAGAGAGGAGTGTGACATACAGTGCAAGTTCTCTCAGGCATGCTGCGGGAGTGGATAAGTCAAGCAGAGCCAGACTGACGTGACGTGATCAAGTGCATCAGCGGCGGGTTCAAAGGTGCAAGGCAGAGAGAGAAAAGACAGAGACAGAGAGAAAAACAGGGCAGGCAGACAGGCACGTCAATCAGAGCAGGAGAGGGTGAGGATACTAGCTGCTGTGAAAAACAACTGAGGAGAAGATGGAGGACGGGGTGGAGGGGCAAAAATTGTATGTCACCATCAAAACAGAGTCACAGGCTAAAGCTGAGAGAGTAGCTTGCAGCACAGACAGGAGCCGGCTCCACCACGGTTAAGGTTGCAAATGAAACCCGTGGAGTCTTGGCAGGATGATCCACAGCACGTGGAGGCAGGGCTTTTCTGGCGAGGCTTGGCGTTCCGCCTGAAGGAGTCCCGACGCTGGAGCAGGGCCTGGCTGGACGCTGCTGCCTGCACGCTGCTGCCTGCACCCAGGTTCAGCCAGTGTGGCTTTGCAATGGTCACAAATCGTTTAAAGAACCTCAAGATCCAAAGAAACACACTTAGAAAGCCTGATCAAGGTGGGTATGCTGTGCCGTTATTCAGCCTCAGTTCAGTTTAAGAGGTACGGACACAGAATGAGGGGAGAGATGTTCCTCTGTTAAGCTGGTAGCGGAGGTAGTAAAAGAGCCGTCTGTGTAAAGGGAACAGTGGGCATGATTAGACTATCCTCACACACACACACACACACACACACACACACACACACAAGACACTGATGCTATTATTGTACATGCTGGGTTGCAGCACTGTACCAGTTTTAAGCTATACCTGCGTATCAAAATTGACGGTTATCATACTCTGTACATTTTTCTTATCTATAGTATTTAAACTGCAACCAGAAGGAGAATCTTCTCTTCTCTTCTCAACAACCTGTCAAACCTTTTACACATATTTCCACTAAAAAAGAAGTTTCATGTGTTTGAAACCTGGAGCAACATCACTTTTCTTGTGCTTTTCAGATACCTTAAGTTTTTAAACCTTCAGAGGTGAGAAAATTGGTATGATCTCTTTGAAAAACATGGGAAAAAGGCAATAACTAACCTATAAGTATTATTTCAATTGTCATTGTAACTTACAATGATAACAGTGTCATGGTTTCATTCCGAATATTAAGAAACCACAATATTTTGCGAGACGCTTTTCATACCATGAAAATCTCATACCGTTGCAACCAGAATTACACGTCCTGCTATTTTTTGGTTGTGGAGCACCAGTATGCTGTCTAAAATTCACACACTGCAGCAGCATTCTGCCAGTGTTGTTTGTTTCAATGTATAAAAGCAAAGTAGGCGAAATGGCGAAGCTTCTTTCCAGCAGATGGCAGGATCTCTCGGTAAAAGGGGCTTAAGACTTGTCAAACCATGCTTGACCATTCAAAAAGTCCTGTAAATATTCTGTTGCTTTCCCCACAGACAGGGTTAATTTAATCATTGGTTTTTCTGTGTGGCAGAATTGAAGCTGTTCGTATGGGCTATTTTGCGCCAGCATTGTGCCAGTTTGTGTTTGTAAAGATGATAAGGGGAACTCCAGAACTTTGAGACCAATACAGTAACTGCTACAACCGCGCTGAGTCCAGTGACCTTTGTCACATGCCATCTGATCTTCCTAAGCGTGACTCCTGTTAGTCTCTACTCTCACTGTCAAAATGAAAAAACATGCCAGAAAAAGAAAATCTTAATCATGTGCAGTCTTCTCTCAATAAAAATGGATTCAAGGTACTGAAATTACACCAAATAAGTTAATATAACACCATTTATTAATTTATACCACAGTTGCACAGAGCAAAAGGTTTCACTACATTTAAACTGTTTTAAGGTATTCCAAAATACAGCCAGAGCAGTTTTAGTTCATTCTGAATGTGTAAGTAATTAAAAGACATCATGCATCATATGTAGTGAATATTTATGCCACCACTAAGCCCTTGTTGGTGTCTTCTATCTAATCATAATTTAGTTAGTGACTTTATTCTATATCAGCACTGTTATATCAAACACAAATCACAACTGTGTGACAACAGACGCAGCAGTGTGACAGCTACATACGATACCGCAAGAACCCGCCGCGCTGCTAAATCTCATTAGAAACTTCTTCATTGGAGCTGATATTAAAATGTCCAATCTGACTTAAAGCCTATTTTGTGACTGACACAGCAATTAAGGCATATTTGTTGAATTTGATTGAGTTTGCCCACGAAGAGGATCACTCACGGCATGAGTGATTTTGCCGATTTAATCTCCTCATGCTCTTCCATTAGGAGATGTCTTGCGGTGCCAGTGGATTGTATAATAATAATTGTCGAGAGGCATGAAGGGATGGGAGTGTGTGTGAGTGCAAACGCTGGCAGACACCCAGCTTGAGTATTTTTCGAGCAGGCATCTGAGCCATGCTGGGAGTGTCAGGTTAACTGTGGGTACAGTTATGTGAGCTAAACGTTTTCACTGTCACAGGAAGTGGACAGATGTTAAGCAAGTTTCTGAATGGCGGGAATGGATGCTTCTTATTTCCTCATCAGATTTTGTCACTGGTGTATATCTTGTCATAGCCCCGGACATTCTGTGAAGTACTAACAGTGTGAAATGAAAAGTGAAAGAATTGTTTCCCAATAAAAACGGCTAGGCCATGACAGGAATCAGTTTGTGGATGGGTGCATACATTCATCTATAGGGTTTCATACACATTTTTACCCATAACTTTCCATGACTTTGAGGCAATTTTTAAGACCATACATTCTCTTTCTCTTTTATGTTCTTTTTGAAATTTTTGGCCATTTTTTTCTTAACAAATTTTTAAGGTGATTTTTTTTTCAATTGAAAAAAAAAATTGGGCCATTATTTTTCTTTAAAATTCTTTGATTTGTAAAAAAAGAATTTGGCAATTTGTTTTGTTTTTCTTTAAAAAAAAAAACAATCTGGTAATTTTTAAAGAATTTTTTTTTAAAGGATTTTTGGAAGGCGTGTTTGCTATACATCACCAAAAATTACACCATTTATCAGTCAGTAACTGAAAAAACAGAAATTATTGTTGATCACATTATGTTTTATTTTACAGCTTTGTGAAACATAATTCCATGACTTTTCCAAAACTTTTAGGGGTATATTTTAGGCCTTGCTTTTATCCAGGGACTCCTGGATTGGTTCCTGAGCCAATGTTTTTAATTCCTAAGATTTTTCAAATTAAAAAAAAAAGTTTAACCAAAACTAGCCTAAGCTCTAACACAGTGATATAGTTCTTGTTCCTAGTGCATCAAGTAAATTCCCCTGAGGTTGTAGTCTGAGAACATTACAAGAACATATCTTCATATTTTAGCCAGCGTTTAGGTCCTTAAACCTTATACAAGGCTTAATCCTATCCACAGAGAAACCCCCGCACCATGGTTACATTGATAACTGCATGTGCTGATCTACTTTTGAGTTGCGTCTAATCTTACCCTGACCTCCAGTTCACCTTTTCAAAACAACAAACCGGTTAGAACTGTGTCAAATCCATGCAGTCCTATCATAACTGACATGCATGATTCACTGACATTAAGAATTTGAGCTCATTTTTGCTGAATGTAGTGCATGTGTGTTGGCCTCGTTTCAGGCAGCACGGAGTTCTGGCTGCGCACCAGCCAGCTATGCAGGCAACACGACACAGAGTACACTGTGTGCTTCTCATTGTCCAACCCCTGGAATGTGCTGACGACGCAGGGTTCACACTGGTTCAGTCACACTGTTGCACTCTTCACTCTAGCCCTGTCAGGCTCCCATGCTCGCCCAGCTATTTTTACACGCTATACTTTTGCAAGTTTGTCAGTTATGCAAAGTTTCTGGGCAGTGCACCAACAGCGGTATTATCAAGAACCCCAAAGTACAGCCACGCCTCAAACCGATGAATAAGTCAGCGTGCGTGCAGCAAGTTAACATACACTTCCCATAAGTTCTCCTGAGTGCAGGGAGAGCGGAAGTCAAGTCAAATGAAAAAAAAAGCAAGGGGAATGGAGGGAGAGATATTTGAGAATGAAAAAAGCCTCTATGTCTCAGGCGTGAAGCCAAACAGCATAAGTGCCAAAGAGGGAAGCCACTGAAGCCCGAGCCAGAGGGACTAGAAAAAAAAAATTAATTCCCACCTTGTCTGTGAGTGGAAACACAAGGAGAAATTAGGGAAAATGTGGAGGAATTTATTCTTTGAAAAAAAGGGAGCCAAAGAGGCATCTAGCTAGTGAGAGCTTCTTAGAGATAAGATAAACTGGGGGGGGGGGGGCATGACTTGTGGGTTAAACTAGTAACCCTTTGAAAACAGAGCAAATTGGCTTGATTTTTTTTTTTCAAGCAGGAAGTTACAAGGTAGGAATTACATGAAAATTCCCAATCCCAAATCCTAAATTTTCAATCTCTCTCTTAAAAATATCAATAATTTTTAATCAATTTCTTTGCGCATTTTTGCTTAACTTGTGGGGCATGTCATGCCTAACTTGCTCGTTGCCTTTTTAGCCAAAAGAAATCAATCCCATTCCCTTGGGTTTCGAAGGTTTAACTGCATGTGAAAGGCATCTAAACGCAGCACAAGAAAACTGATGTTGTTCCTGGTTTCAAAGGGTTAATATCAACGAAAACCAAAAGCTATTGTCCAAAAAATAGCAATAATACATATATTTCTTCAAAAGCCTTGCTCAACACTGTTGGTTTTTTTGATTCAAGGTGACAAAAATTATCAAGGCTAATTCATCTCCAGACTTTTGGACCTTTGTTTGGGTGGAGACAGGAGAAATGACAGCGAGGACAATAAGTAGTGGAACACATGAAATTGACAAATGTTTTTGTATCATATTGCGGTAATAATGACGTCTCCTCCAAGGTCAGTCAACTGTGTCAAAGCAGGAGAAAGTGAACTGTGCCTCTCTCTTCCCAAAGTGTTCATTCATTATGCAGAAAGCAGGAGAGTGTGTCTCGTCTCTGAGAGCCTGCGGTGTGTCGAGAACACACAGAAAATCTGCACATCCAATCCTCTCATTCTCCATCAGATGGATCTAACAGAACACGGATCCTGCACAACTGCAACAAATCTCTCTACAATGAGTTGCATCATCTATTCACCACCTCCCTAACAGGTTTCAGCGCGTCTTCAAATCAAAACCCCAACCTACATAAAATGCCAAAATATGCCGCCAAAAAGAGGATGCAGAACAAACAAAATACAGTGTTCTAAATCTTTTCTTGTGTTGGGGGAAGCAGGCAAAACCGGGGAGAGAAAGACAGAAAAAGGAGAGACAGACAGACAGAGAGGGCATTAATAAAACATGACTGCATGATTTTTCCAACCTCAAAGAGGCGAACACAGGAAGGCGCACTCCCAGAGCAGTAGCTGAGGTTCAGCGCAGGGTGAGGGGAACAGTAATCTCTAACTAGCTCAACACTGCAGTGCACTAGTTTAAACTGTGGGGCCACAGTGGTGTTCTGTGATCACGCTTGTGCCAATTCGCCCCCCTCCACGAGCCTGACTGACCTCGTCTTCTGTCCTTTTATTCATTCCACTTCTGATCCCTCCTCCTGTTTTTTTTTGTTCTTCTTGCTGCAGGCTGAAGGTGAAAGAAGCTTGGGCTCGGCGGAGGCAGATGAGAGTTTTATTAGTAGTTTTGCAGAAGGTGAGGATGATGACAACGATGACGGCATTCTCCATGTCTGCATGGCTATTTAAGGAAACCAAAACCTTTGCATCACCGCCTCACCTCACTCCTGCTGGCTTCTCATCAACATTATTTGAACCTGTGAGCCGACATGGGTGGTAACACGCCTTGGCATGGTGTTGCTCCGCACAAGCCAAGAGAAACACGGAAGCCCAAACAGCTACACACATGCACACACACACACAGCACTGTGATACCCACAGCATACAGCTATATCTGGCATGTCTTTCTTGCTGACAGTTCACATTAGTAAGTAAACTGCAAAGCATTTTCCATTGTTATAGCCATGTGTTGACAGCTGGGGTGGCCGTAAAATCACTGACAGGTCTGACATCGAACAAAAAAAAAAAAAAATACATGTTTAGATTTGAACTGCAAACATTTTAAATATCTGTGGTTTGGATGGAAACCAGCGAGCATGGGACAGGCGAGCATGTCTATGATTTTTCCACTTGTCTGAGTCTAACTGCAGCGACAAAGAGAAGCTGACGACGAATGAAAATAAACTAGGTCGCTTGTTTTTTGTTACTCATATGTCGCATATGTTGATTTTCTATGACAACTTAAAAAGCTGCCTTCAATCAAACAAACCAACGGCGAGACACAGTGTCCTTCCTGGTGCCCACGGTGAACATTCAACGCTGTCGGTGAGTTTGATCTCTGACCAAAACCATCGACCGTTGACTGTACCCTGAGGGATGCCACCGCACACATGATCCTCTGGAAAGCATACATTGAGAGTTATTTCAGTTTTGCTCTTGTGCGGGGTAAAATGCAGAACCGGAGCCTGTGGGTGGACGACAGCTCAAGCCCGTGACCTTCAGTGGGCTGGAATCGCAGAGACACATTTCAGCAGACACCAGATCAGCTGTGACACAGGAGGCGTGCACTCTTAAGGCTGCAATAAACATTCATTGCTGTCGGTGGGTTTACATGAGAATAACTCACTGATCGATGAATGCAGACTGCGGTTCAAACACCTCAGTAACCAGTCAGCCATGAAGTTCCACCGCAGCACTTCATGTGTGCCTCAAAATACAACATGCCAACAGTAATGTTACGTATTAAGGTAAAGTTTTTCTTGCCATGTATTGATGTCACCAAACACGATGTCTAAGCACTGAAGTTGGGGTTTTTTAAATTGTTATTACCAGCTGTCCTCCCAAACATTTACAGTTTTACAGTCAGTACATTTACATGCACAGTTTAGAGGAGGTACAGTTACAACTACTAAAGGACTACTGTCCTTTGTCCCAGTTTACAGGTAGAGAAGGAGAATCCATTTATTGATGGGAGTATGTCTGACTCCACCACGGCAGGTGGAGATATGCCCCCTTTCAGCTAGTTACTATAGACCTATAATATTTACACAAGCTATGATATAGACCACATTACAATCATAACAGTTTATTTAATAACTTCAGTGAAGAAAACCACCACGTCACATACATATAATCAAACGGCGCTGAGCAAACTCTGCCTTCATTGATTACTTTTAAGCCACTTAAAAAATTCAATATCACTCCACTGAACAGTGGAGCTGCTGCTCTACCGCTGCCTCCATCAGCTATTTTGCTGTTAAAGAGGAAACACTATTGAAATTTAGTGTACAATTAAACCGATATTGATTTTCGTATAGCTTGCGTGCCAGTGCTGTGGGACTGTACTTTATTTATCAGAGGAGGGGGTGGCTAAGGTGTGACTTTTTTATTTAAGATAAATATAATACACTAACTTTTTTTAGTTGTATGTCCCTCAACTAAGCCAAAATTAAGAACACAAGTCCCTCCTCAGTGCTAACATATTTTTAAAGTACCTGACCCATTTTTCAGCACCCCTTCCCCCCCTCATAACAAACAGTCCCTATCCCTAATCACTAAGGGAGGCCAACATAGCGACAAGGAGCATGCACACAACGCAGAGTCCAGTTAAAGTCCGACTGAGGTGTTTACATCATGGAAAAGCTCAACTTCCAATCAAATCATCTGGGTGTGTTAGTCTAATTTTGAGAAATTCAATTTAGTGCGATATCAGCCAGACTAATATGTTTATGAGTATTTTCAAAGTCCAGTTTAAGCTTAAGTCAGACTAACACAATAATTTCACTTTTTCTAACATCATTGAAAAAAATACACTTACCTGAAAAATTCAATAGCAACAAAAAGCACTGTATCTTGAGTTTTCTATAGGAAATATTTTTTCAGTATAAAGTAGGTCCAATGGAAAATGTCCAAAGTCAGGTTTGTAGATTATTAACAGTAACCTGGTCTTTGGAAAAATGCTGTGAGTTCCACAAATAAGATTCCATTTACCTGCATTGTGTTCAGGTGGGGGCAGAAATCTTACAGTACTCAAAATGTGGATAAATCAAACCAAAACTATCTTCATGACTAGGCAGAGCCAAATGATAAAACATGTCTATGTCTAAGTTGGGTAAATCATATATACCCTCAATTGTAAATGACCCATTTTAAAGGCAGGTAGTTTTAGATATCACAGTGTGTGAAAATAAGCAATTTCAGCAGATTGAATGAAGTAATGAACATGTCTGCGTTTATCATTTTATTTTATTACATGGAAATGTAGCTGCGTAGACTGACTTAAAAAGTTGAATACCAAACAGCAACAAGATATCTTTGACAGAATTACACATCAAATTATATCTCGACTGATGCCAGATTCTTGAAGCTGATTCCAATACCGATATTTGGGCATTTTAAATTGCATTACGATGCATCCATTGTCATTTTTTTACAGAAGGAAGCTATTTAAATATAGATCCCTTACTTTGTCTTTTTTTTTGTACCTCAGTTACATTAAAACTGAAAATCAAATTATGAGTGTTCTCCAGTAGACAAACTAGCTTAAGTAACAGCAACAACTTTTCCAAATTACCTCAAAACTACTCTGACATTTTATCAACGCTAGTGCTGATACGATTCCTTAGTTTTGGTAAAATATCAAAATTACCCCCCTAAACACGAGCCGCTTTAAAAAACAAAAAAAGCTTAAAATTAGCAACATTTTAATTTAATTTAGGGATTATCTGATTTTAGCTGTGATCTCACTGTGTTTAACAGCCAATCATAGTGCACGATGCACAAAGAAAACAAAGTCTTGATTGATTTTATGGGGGGGGTTGAAGAAAAGATGTTAAAACAAAAGAGCAGCTTTAAAAAAGGGACGATTAAAAAAAAAGTAAACAAGACCAATCTGACCACAAATTTGATGCCAACTTTCAATCCTTGACCATTCTGTATCTATGAGATACATAGTCCAAAACACCAAGACACATCCCAATATTTATAGCATCTTATTACATTATCTTAGGAAATATATTTATTGTAGTGGAATTTATAATTAGTGTAATATCCGTAATGTATGGGCTGTCACCACATTATTCTGTGAACTGTAGCCTCTGTAGGCATTTCGGCTGACTTTTTAACTGGGTCTTATCCGCAGTGCACAGGGGGTTCAGCATGTTGCCTAAAGCGGCTTCCCACAATGACCCAGATGTTAAATTCCATGACTTTTCTCTGATTTCCCATTACTAAATGCGACCGCTTCTATGACTTCAAAACTGCACTCTGTTCTCGTTTGTAAATGCTGTCTGTTTCCACTTCACTTCAGCTGAAAATCAACCACTGCAAAAAATGTGTGAAACAAGCTGGAAAATCCTGTCAGCTCTGTTCCATGAAGCTGCTGTGCTTTGTATATTCTGATATCCCCTGGGCTAAAAGTCACAAACTTGCGTGTCTGCAGCACCTCTCCACACTCCAGGAATGCCAAGGCCAGAGGGAACTCTGTCAAGGACACTTTTAAATACAGACAGGCTGCTGTGGGGCCATACTTGTAATTACAGGACACTCAACCAAATGTACAGTATCTAAAACGCAAAAGAGGTGGAACAGAGAAACACACAAAATTCTGCCTTAGTTCAAATCC
Source organism: Plectropomus leopardus (assembly GCF_008729295.1). NCBI lineage: Eukaryota > Metazoa > Chordata > Actinopteri > Perciformes > Serranidae > Plectropomus > Plectropomus leopardus. The sequence continues at coordinate 2,191,732 of NC_056468.1, forward strand.
ACCCACTCAAGTATATATACTTTCAGAAAGTGAAACAATCTGTGCCCACGATTGTTGGAAAGTTAATCAGCCTCGTAACCCCATTGCAGTGTGTAATTGGAGGAGATATAGACATATGGAAATAATCTTGCAGTAATTGCCCTGTAAGGTTATGTTAACATGCTGGGAAATTTCAAACACATTGACGTTTTCCAGCCAGAGCAGACCCAAAACAGTTTTTACAGTGGAAAAGTGTCAGAGGGGACAATGAGAAGCAGCCCGGGTCACGTCTTGTCTTTCAACCATCTTAATAAAAAGCAAACCAACACTATTTCTCCACATTCACATACAGAGACAGTCTGCCGCGAGTGTTGGTCATAAAGACCAAAATACTCAAGTGCAAAATCTGTTTAATTAGGGTTGGATGATATGCAGAAAAATCAATTATATATATATATATATATCGAGAAAAATATATATATATATATATATATATATATATAATATATATATATATATATATAATATATATATATATATATATATATATATATATATATTATTTATATTTAAATAAATATAATTAATTTTTCACAAAATATTAACTTTGCTTGGGTGGTGTCATATTTACAGTTTAGCAGGGTATTTAGAGATCCCAAAGGCATATTTTTTAATACCATCATATTACGATATCCAACATCTAAGACAACTGCCACATATCACAGTTTTAATATAATATTGATATATTGCCCAGTCCTAAGTGGAATATAACATATTTACAGTGCATTTATAATAAATCATTATTTTGATCATTTTGATTATTAGTGCAGATTGGAAAACTGCACATTGTTTCACTGTATGATAGTACTTAAAATGTAAGGCAAAAGTGAAAGCTGATGTATTATGACCTAAATTTTAATTTGACTTTTTAAAATGGTGTCTATTCTTTAGTGTTCCTTTCAGAATTGTACTATTGTCATGTGGAAAACATTTAAAACAACCCAGAATTCTATAAAATAAAGCTTCTTACAGTCTGCAGCTTTTTAAAGCTCTGAGAAATAGTGATACATTTCTGACTTGCAATGAGGGATTAAACCACAAATAAATAAGTGAATGACTTAATGAAATGTCAGCGCAGCTCCAGCTTTGAGAAAAGTAGTATATCTACATAGGCCTGTATGCAGCGGATGGATACTGTTTTGCTACATATATTAGGGCCACACAAAAAGTCTGCTTGTTTATCCCTGTGGAGTTGGGCTTTGTCATCACACACTGTGAAGTTATAGGCACTGACACTAGGAACAGCGTGACCCACTTCTCCCTGACCTGGAAACACTCCCCAGGCTGACCCTGAGTTTAACGCCAACGCAAGTTGCATCAAGCGAGAAAAAAGGGACGGTGAATCAAATCTAGGCTAATCATGAATTATTAAAAGCTAAAATGATAAGAAAGCACGGAGGTCAGCAGTAGCAGCTCCTTAACACTCTGCAGCACTCACGCCATGTTCCCAGTGCAAAGGGCTGGGGTACCCATGGGGGGGAAGAGAGGGAAACTCAAGAGAAAGAAAAAGGCTACTAGTGGCCTTTCATTCCTCATCTGCTTATCTATACATTCAGTTGAGTGAAACACAGCCCTTTGGCGAACAGTGAAATCCACTTTGAAGGAGAAAAAACAGCACAAAGGAACAAAGAGAGGGATCTGAAGCGGCGTCAAGTGTTTGACTGCTCTGCTGTGGAGCAAAATGAAAACCTGGTGATCTTAAATGACTTTTGGACACAGGCATATGAAGTTAGCCCGGTTATGTGAGGACAAAGGAAAGGCATGTGCTGGGCTGCAGCCAAGTAGTTCCATATGGGAGTGGAGTTCACTGGGTCCAGGTGGCACGTGGGAGCATACATCACATGAACATCTGGCATGGATCTACTGCCCTCTCATGGCCTGAAGCATGCAGTGCTGCAGAAGGCAAGGCTGGTTGTGCTGACTTATGAGGTGGGTTTTATGACACATGGATTAACAATGACACTAAATAACATTATTTAATCAAAATCAGATCCTTTCTTGGCATTTAATGTGCTTCTTTAACCCTCTGAAACCCATGCAAATTGTTTTGATTTCTTTTCAAAACATGGGGAAGAGGCAACAAACAACTTAACGAGACAAGCCTAAGAATCCGCAACAAATTAGAAAAAAAATTAAAATTAAAATTAAAAAAAAAAAATAAAATAAAGTGTTAATGAAAAGTACCTGAAAATAAGCAAACACACACACAGACACAAAAAAAGTAGAAAGAAGAAAATGTCCTTAACAAGTGCTAAAAATAAAAAATATATGTATATGTATATATCTTTACTATAAGAATTTAACAAACTAAATTATTATGATTATAAATATAGTCCGTGGACTTCTTTCCTTTTTTTGATAGTTTTCTAATAATTGTGCCCTCTTTTTTAAGACTAATTGTTACTCATTTCTTGCAATTTGTGGAACTTTTATTGCATTTCTGCATTTTTTCCTCTATTTTCAAAAGAAATCACACTCATTTGCTAAGGTTCAAAAGGGTCAAAATGGCTTTTGAGAGGCATCTGAACACAGCACAAGAAAACTAATGTCCATCCAGGTATTTAAGGGTTAAACTTAATACCGTCATTCACAGTGATGGTCCAATTGGACAGGGCTTGCAAAAACCCGAGGGCATACATAACATTTACTATTTAAACTATGTTTTCAGGCCTTGTGTGTACAGTTCCCGAGAGATTAAGTTAACTGCAAAGAAGTGAAAGCTGCATCTAGATGGAGTCTGTAAAACCTCTCAGGGGCAAAGTTGAAGAGAGAAAGTCCCATCCCCAGCTGGCAATGATTAACCACGGAACAGAGGCAGTCACATAAGAACCCTGATAACCCCACTGGCGACCTGCTTGGCAGCCATTGGTCAGCTGTTAATATAGTGGGGGGTGCAGTGGGGTTTGAAATGGGTGACAGAGCCAGGTCAGTCCTGAGCTGACCCCAACAGGAGCCCAAGCATGTCCTGATATATGCCACAAATCAGATTTTAATATGAAGGATGTGACTTATTTGCTGCAAGAAACTTTGAGTGAAATTGTATGAAAAAGGTTAAACACCTAACAGTCAGTAGGTTTCCATGCACGGTTGAGTGGAGCTACAGTTAGAGCTTGATTAGGCCATTTAATTGGACTACTGTCCTTGTCCAAGTATACAAGCAACAGGGAGGATCCATTTATCATTTATTGATGGAAGTATGGCAGGTGGAGATAGGCCTTTTCTCAGCTAGTTGCTATTGGACTTTCTTCTGGTTAAAATATTGTCACATACCAAACAAGTTAGCAAGCAGCTGCATGTCAAACGGTGAAAACACAGGTAACTTTTTGGCACTGTACATTTCATACATTTCTACCCTTTACTTTTTACCTTTGTCTTGTTTTGTTTTCTTTCTTCTTCTTCTTTTATTGTTTTTTTCTGGCTTCCTTCTATGAATTTATGCTCTTCGACTTCCAGGTCAAGCCCGGCGTGGGGACTGTGGCGCATGTTTAAAACGCCTAGGCCACTTCAAGCCCAGTTGAGATGTTTGCATGACAGACTAACTTGACTTCCAATCACATTATCTGAGTGTGTTAGTCCGATTTCAAGAAATTCAATTTAGTACGATTTCAGTCGTTTCAGTCATTTTTAAAAGTCCAGTTTGAGTCGGACTAAAAGAAATTTGGACTTTTTTCAGCATCATGAAAATGACATCTGGTATGAGAAATTGGAAACTTAAATAATTAATCCAAATGGATGTGGGAGTGAATAAGTGTGCAGCTTTTATAGACTCCTTCATTTTAGCACAACCCCATAGAGCTACATCTGTGCCCAGGACACTGCACTTTCATCGCTTTATAACCCTATGAACCACAAATCAATGCCCAATAAATGACCATCTGCAGCTTCACGAGGACGGCAATGGATGCTCCAAGTTTAGGGAGAAAGATTCAGATTTAAGAAAAATAACCTACATTTTCTCATGTGAGATATCGGAGTTGACGTTAGGACTTCATCTCCGGAGCTTGTGTTGAAAACAGCTGTTGCTAACTCAGCTATTTGGCCCCTGACCCGGGTTTTTTGGTCACTGAATGGGGGTCTCTGAATTCCCACCCCTGTCAGAGCATTTACAAGCCTGAGGAGCCCTGCTTCAGCCCCCCTTGACCCCAGCATCACCCTTGCCCAGTGCATGCACCGAGGCATCCAGGGAGGAGAATAGGGCCAACAGAGAGAGCTAGTGGCCGCGGCTGCGAGCCCACCTCGTCAAGTTTACAACCCAATCAGGCGCAGCCTCATAAATCCACGCCTCCTCCTGCAACATGCAACAATACCAGCTATTCACTGGGTGTGCAGGTTTAATAGTTCCACTCCAGCTTCCTTCCACTTCTTAGCAACCCCCCCCCCCCCTTCCTCCCTCCTTTCTCCTCTTGCAGGTTTATAGAGGGCGCGATGAGAAAGCCCAGGCTGGAGAAGAGCTGCACACAATCAGATCAGCACAGAGTCACGGCGAGGTCAGCATTTTCTGAACTGTGTCTGACCTCTGACCCCCCCATGGTGCCACCTGGCGCTGCGATGGCAGCCAGGGGAGTTCTGAGTGAACTTCGCCTGAACCTGGAACTTAACATTGGACCATCGCCTCACCCCTGGCCCTTTGCTCCCAGTTTCCTCCAGGCCAACACTCACACAATTCTAACATTTTAACATTTTGGGTTTGAATGTAACCATAATGCAGAGCCACTGCTAAAAAGTGGTATGAAGTTGTAGCCAATGGAACATATACAGACAACAGAAAGATGGATTTCTCTTCCTGAAACAAGAAACAACAATAATCATTTTGTTATAAATCTGCCTGTAAAGAATTTCCCCCTTCCCCTCACAGTTTCTGCTTGTTAATGTTTCAGAGCCAGCAGACTAATGCTGATGCAGGAAGCAGCTCACTTATTTTTGACTTTATACTCCCCTCTTGTGGATTTGACAGGAAATTAGAAGCCATTCTGTAAAACTACAGCACTCTAATTCACCACTAGATGGCGCCAATGATTTTAGTTAATACATGAAAGTTAAACTGAGCCAGACTGTAGTATGAACAGAGACACGTTTTTGTGCTTGTGAGTTCTATTTTTTGTCATTGTCAGACTGTCATGTAGTGAAAAGTCAGCCAGTGCTACATGGCAATTCAGCTAAATTATTTTTTAAAAAGTCAAGTAAGTGTCCTTAGTTTGCATCTGAAAAATAAATGTTTGTAACTCACCCATGCCGTCGTTCTGTTCCGACTCCAACGGATGGTCACTGTAAAAGCCTGGAAAATAACAAGGGACACAGGTTAGCTGCTGGATACTTCACTGAGGGATTTACCTCCACACTGCAGACAACAAATTATTTTAATGAATTTTACAGAGAGTATAAATTAAATGTATGAATAAGAAAGAATAATATAGAGAGAATAATACATTATTTTATGTATTTCTTAATGTATTTTTGTAATATACCTTTCTTTTTCTTTGTGTAAGTATGTAAGGGTGTATTGTTTTTTGTTTTTAAGTTACATTTTGGCACATTGTTAAACATGTCAACTGTGTCTTGGTCTTCTATGTTTGAGGACCACAATGAGAATAAGTTATTCATTTGAAATTATTATATCATCTTCTGCATTTTTATTTAATATGTATTTGGTGCAACATATTTACAACCTTTATATATTAGTTTTACAATTTCAAATAAATAAAAACAAATTAAATAAATAAAACCTGTAAAACCTGAAGAACAGTGCAACCACATAAGAAAGGGCTGTCTTTTTAGTTATAAGGAATTGCACAATCTATACATTTGCCTTCATCACACTGGACCATAAACATATCAAGAAACCATGCAATTGCTTGATTAACCAGGCAAATGCATGTAAAGTAGGTGCTAAAAGTCCCCTTGTGAATTCCTGTTGGCATGCAACTAATCAGTCAATTATTTTTATCTATTAGTTGATAAGTTGTTTGGTTTCTAAAATGTCAGAAAATGGTTTTAAAAAAGGAAGAAAAAAAATCGATCAGCGCTTTCCAAAGCCTGAGATGATGTCCTTGATTTAAAACAAAAATTAGAGAAAAAGAAAAAATTAGTTGGCGACTAATTTAATGGTTGACATCTAATCAAGTAATGGTTAATCATTGCAGCTGTACACTGACGTATAATAAATAAAATGAGGGCTGCAGTCAATTTGCATTTTTCACCTTACCCTTTTCATATATGTTTTTGTTCTGTGTTTATGGTTTCCTAATTGGTTTACATTTTGTTTTTTACAAGATGTAAAAATGTAACAAACAGCGATGTAACAAAACTGATCACAAAAACACTTTGTCCCCACTCTGTCCCCTATGTAGATGACAATGCTAAGTGGGGGGAGGAGGGACTGACTCTAGAAGCATAGTTGCATGTGCATAGTTTTTGTTGTTGTTGTTGTTGTTGTTGTAACCAAGGTACAGTAACTACATAAGTCAGCTTTGCAGTCGCTGTATGGTGCATTTTGCCATTTTTTAAATTGTTTTTAATTTGTATTGACAAAGGTAGACTTATTTCTCCATATCTAGTCGAATATAAAAAAAAGTATTTCACCGCTGGAAAGAAAAACTAGGCCATCTCTGCAGTAGAAAAATATAAATACACTTGAAATTGGTGCTATTTGACCAGAGAAAACAGGAAAAGGGACTCTGTTGCTCAAGAGGTACAAAATCTCCAACTACCAGAATGCATTGCCCCAGACAGGACCAATTAACACTCCCACTCGTAGGTGACATAATGCAATTTGGGAGTTTTGACATTGGAAATAAAATGGTGACCAGCTTGTTAAGACAATGTTTAATTACATTCAAACTGTAAGCTAAAACATTTTAAACCTTTTGAGGAGAGAAAAAGGCAACACAGTAACAGGATCTTTATGTTTGATCAGTGCTGATTTGTTTTACTGTTTGATCTCTGTCTTCTCAGCCTCTATTTTAACTATACAAGAAACAGCATGGCGCCCATTTCCTGTTGGCAAATTCTCACAATACTGCCAAATGTTTCTGAAAACGTTTTTTGACAATAAATAGTCAACACAGTAATGGAATTTCGCTTTATTTTTGAGCAGCACAGCCTAGTTTTACCGTTTGATCTCAGTTTGGTTTGGGAGAGAGAGGCGTCTCTCTCGTGATTCACTTGTATACTCTTTGCGCTCATGCAAGCCTGCAATGAAAATGTGGAGGTACAATCTGTAGTTCAAGCAACAGCCCTAAAGCCAGCAAAACTCTGCCAGCTGACGCGTTTCATCAGCAGGGAGATCTGTGCACTGGTAAGATGGAGGGCAGTTGACCACAGTTTATTTACACATGCTACACATATTGTTACAATGCAATGTTACTTAAATATCGGCAAAGTATCCCTTTAACCCTTTGAAAACTGAATCGACTTCAGTTTTCTCGTGCTGCATGTAGACGCCTTTAACAAGCTATTTAACTCTGTCACCTGAGCATATCTGTTAAAGTTCTGGCAGATTTTTGGGACGTCTTTTTAAGCTGCCTATTGCCTTTTCACCATGTTTTTGAAAGAAATTTAACCAATTTGCTCAGGTTTTAAAGGGTTAACCATGGTGGTTGAGATACGCTGGAAGAAAGCAACAAGGACACTTCCAAAATTGTTCCTTAAAATGGGACCATTTCTATGACAAAATACATATACAGGCAGGAGCTGTGGAGCTCAGATCTACTTTAGATTAATTTCTTCCCCTAGGCATCCTGTGCAATATTTATTAACTGTACAGTAAAAAGTGAATCAGTCAAAGTGTATCATGAATAAGAGAGGTGGACCACACTCACAGGGCTAAATCACATTCTTACTACGAAGCCTGTTATATCATCTGACCACCATACGGGTCTGACCATAACCCCACAACAATCTGTTTGCTTCATATTAGTTACCCTCCCGCTGTCTGAGCTTTATTTTATACCCTCTTTTTTCCCCATCTCGCCTCCATCAGCAGCCTGGCCATCTGTGCGGCCGGCGTCTGGAGACACGGCATCCGCGTCTCACTTACACAGCAGTGCCTGGCCAGCTCCATCACTCACATCCAGACGGGGTGCATCAGAACCCCCTATCTGTGTCAGCGTACCACCCTGCTATCAACAGCTGTAGACCCCTGACCCGACACACGCCAGCTGCCCCCCCCAACTCCACCCCTGCCCCACAGTCAACACCAGCATATGTTCTCCCTGGAGCATACACCGACACACACAGGCTCTGTTCCAACACACACGTGCCTCGCTCGCCCTCCCCTCAACACACTTATATTGACGTGTAACACATAAACACGCATGCAGACAAGGATGTGTGTCTGTGAGTGCCCACCACGTCAATGATCCGAAAACTCTTTAAAGTGAGATTTACAAAAACATCACAAGTGAACAGATCACCTTTTTGCAGCACTGATGAAGTTCAAAAAAGTTCATCTGGAATCTTGAGTTATTAACTTCATCTTACTAAAAAGTCTTTTTCATAGACAAAAGATCAAAACTTTTCTTTGACTTTTCATGGACCATAATCATTTTTTTTCTTTGCCACAAGTGCCCAGTATTTTTCAAACCTAGCTAATGGAGAGAGAAGGAACACGGAGAGAAAATTAAGAAAAACATCTGTTTTAAATAAAACCTTGTCAAACACTGACACATATTTGAACAATGTTACATCAACAGCTACAGAAAATAAATTGGCCGTTACATTACGTGTAAGGCTTTCCAGGGAAGATTAGTGTAACAATTGCAATACACAAAACAAAACCCAGTGACTGTTTCAATGATTTTAATGAATTCCGCAACCAGCAACCAGCATCCAGCAGTGAGTTGAACTGGTTCTATCTTTTTCCTCTGTGTCATGGTCTGCAGGCCTCTCTGTAAAGAACAGGAACTCTCAAAATCAGATTGTCAAGTAAGCTGATCGGTGAGCCCCAGCTGAGCCCAGCATCCCTGTATACAGTTACAGCGGATAGCCAGTGTCATTTTTAATGATGAACTGCACCTTTGCACAGTGAGTTTCAGCTTCTCCCCACTGGAAAGAGGTTTTTAGTCCCGAGGTGTAGAACCACTAAAAGAACGCTATACAAACAGTTTTGTTCAAGCTGCTATCACATTTATGAACAAGCTGTAGGAAAATTGCACAAAATAGCACAAGATCATTTTGGAGCCTGTATTTATGATTTATTTATTTGCGGTTTTTAAACTGTTTTTATTTAAGGAGGACTGGAGACACATTATTTTATCTTTTTTGATGTTCTATCTTTTTATCTTCTTGTCATGTTTTTATCCTGTATGGTGTCTGTGGTGGCTAGCTGTTAATGGTTGCCTTTCACTTTATACTGCAAAACAAATCTATCCACGGGTGCAAATAAAGTAGCCTGCACCTGAAACTGAACCTAAACCTTTCCAGGCCTGGAAAATGTTATTGTGAAGTTTCCTGACTTTTCCAGGTTTTCCATGACGTGAAAATTCTATATTTGTATTTAGTCACAGTGGCTGGGGAGTGACATAAATTTAGAAGCCACTGCATGTTTAACCTGCGTTTGGCTGGTGGCTGCTGCTAATTTCCAACCCTGAAAAAATTCTTGTTTGTCATATTGGTAGAAATTCCCATTTTTCCTTTTATCTGCCAATACCGAGCCGATATTATCTTGCACTCCTGCAAATGAGCGCTAAATTAAATGTAGAGCTGAGGGTATGTCTTCGGTTTTACCGGTATTTGGTTATTAACCAAACTATTTGGCAAATTAAAATGTAGACTAATAGTTCTGTGGGAGACATCAGGGGATCATCAAAGGTCGTCCAGCAGTTGTTGAGATATCTCAATGTGGAATTAAGTGGTGGGCAGAACAACTGACCAACACTGCCATTCCTTTAGCCATGATGCTAGCATGGCAAATAAAAACTGCATTAAAGGAATACACCAGCAGTGTCCCTGTTATTCTGAATAACCCACAGTCATCACTGTGAACGGTTCGCTAGATCTGGAGGAACACGGACACTTGTGTTTGTGAAAAGACATATTGCTGTTGATTTTTTTTTAAAATGTCCCTTTTAATGCTGTGAGCACCACAAATAAAATCCCATTCATTCACTGCATTGGAATGGAGGCAGGAACCTCAGACAGATACCTCAAAAACTAGGGGAAAAAAAACTACATAAACACAAACCACTGAAGGCAAGCAAGGCAAACACCTTGCACATTTTCGAATCACTAGAAATAACTTCCACAGAGGCCACCAAGATGTTTCTACACTCAATGATTTCTTCTCATCTGAATTACTGTATGATAAGCTGGTCACAGGCCAACCATTGCACACTGAAACCGCTTGAATCTTAACACAAACGAGCCCTAACACACTCATTAAAAAATATCAAAGTGCTTCCATAACTGTCCTTTTTTTTTTTAATATCAGATTTTAGGTAAAAAAATAAAATAAAATATGCAAACAGGTGCTTGGTATACAAAGTCACCCATGACCGAGCTCCACCAACAGTTGTTGCCCACATCAGTAGAAGTAACACTCATGTTACTCAGGAGTCCATAAGAGGAGATTTTACTATTCGGTGGTCTGTCAGAGGTTCCAGAGAGTGGAATGTAATTCCAATTCACATCAGAGAACTAAACACTGAGAGATCTTTCAGCAACCATTTATAACGATGGATGATTAATACTTATACTTGTCAGCACTAAAATCTTTGATACTGTTATCTGTATGTCCTGCTTGCTTTGGAATGTCACTCAAAATGTACATATCACATACCGCTTATAGTGCTTTTAAAATTAGTATATTCTTTAACAGTCCTTAAATTGCATGTCTTGCTCTTTTTTTGTCAGATTTTTTATTGTTTTGTTTAGCTGTTGTCTTGTTTTGTTATGTTTTGTTTTTGATCTATTGCTGATGTGAGAAATCTTTCAAACTTTGTGCCCTATTTCTTTGGGGTTTTTTGCTTTTTCTTTAGCTGTTTTTAAGAAGCCTTGTGTAACACTTTGGTCAAGGGACTACAGATGAAAAAAAGCCTCCTGGCTAATTCTGGCATTTTTATACCTTGTGCTTTTATTAATTTGCACTGCCCCTTTTTAAATAAACGAAACCTAAATATCTTTCTGTGATTTTGGTAAACTGACCATTTTGTTAATTTTTTTCCCTATGTTCCAGTTTTGATGTTTTTCTGTATAGTGTGGAAAGTATTTGTTAAGACTTCAAACTTGCTTGACATAAGTAATTCATCAGAGTGAGCATCATATCTGCTTTTGTTCCTGTCAAAAACATGTTAGCGCTGTGTGATAATGTTCTGCAGACATGATGTTCCCTGCGATGGATTATCCAACTCGAGTATGTTTCAGTTCTCCACACCACAATGTTCACACTGTTCTGACATGGATGGAAATGCTTGCTACCTGGAAGCGAGCACACACATTATAAAATTGAAAGCACTACAGCATGTTTTGGAAAAAGGTCAGTTTTCCGCTAAAGTGATCTTTCAACAGCGTCTGTACAAGGACACACCGTGGGGATATCGGTCAGTCAGTCCTCCCACACATCATTTTCCGATTTTCTCTGGGCTGCTCTCTGGTCAGCTCTTAATAGTGGTATTTCGGGATTGAGCCTTGTTTTAGTCCATACTCCAAGGCTGCAGTACTGGCTGATAATGGACCGCCACTAGAGAAGAATGGAGCTCTCCAGTGTGTGGTCTCTGTTGCTAATCCTCATGACAGTTTATTGACCATTACAGCCCGAGGCTGGGAAGGCTTCCAGCAGCAGCCAATACAGCCGGAGCCTGCTCTCCTGTGGCCCATTGTGTGTTGACAAAGAAAGGCTGCATCTTTAACCTTTCACCTTCTAAAACCTCCACAACCTCCGGCGCAATCAGCTCCCCATCAAAATAACATACCGCCTCTTGTCCCCTCTGACTCCCTACTTGAGGGTGAAGACATGCTATGCATACCCAATATGGCATTTACCACAACTGGATCAGCACTGTATCAGCCTCAGATCACAGGCAGCTCTGGGCTACAACAAGAGCCATTGTATTCTCTCTTTACTTCAGACGCAGTTGAAACTGACAACGAATCTGCTATAGCTGGCAGTAGCAGCAGAGGGTATTTAAAATGCCCAAGAACCATCACTGAATCTTGTATGGATAATGATGATGCTCATCTGATGTCACCACAATCCTTTCAGAGACCATCAGTCATGCTTTTGACCCCACGCCAGAGAAGTTCCCTCTCTGGAGTGGCGTGGCATGTTGGAGCAGCACGGTTTGACTCGATGTAAGCAAAAATAGTAATGGAAAAAACCTAATGTGTCCAAGGATTGTCAAAAAAATCAAAACTCGGATATTAATCAATAATAAAAATTGACCTATCGCTAAGCCCTGCCTTAGAATGCCAAGAGCCAATCACATTTCGTGTGGATATAAAACGCACAGACATCCTGCTTGTAGACCTCCATAGAAACGCAAAAATATTGATTTTCCTGCAGTCCCCCCCCAAATGTTTTTAACTTTCTCAAGAAAAACCAAATAATGATGGCTGCAGTTGAAACCTTCTAAAATAATTAAGTTGACCTGCAAAGAAATAATTACTACTTTTGATAAAAAAAATATACAGCAAAAATATAAATGCACATTCCAACTTCTCAATTCCATAGAGGTCTGGTTTTTACTATATTTTATTTCATAATGAACCGAATATTTTTTGCTTTTTAAGTGTTGTTTAGGAAAAATAGTGAAGGTGATAGCATCACAATGAATGTTCAATATTTTCTTATATTTCATTTTTAAGACTAAATGATTAATAAAGAAGAGTGAACAAAATCTGGGCATCATAATGTCCTCTAAGGAACAGACATTTGATGTCCCATGCACCACATGAAGCCTGCTCTGCTGTCATTTGAACTGAGGTGGCTAAGTAATACAAAAGTGAACAGGATTTTGTTCTTTATAGAAGTGATGTGCACTTTTCCACCTGAGGTCAGCTAAGCTCTGTTCATCAAATCCCTGAATGAATATTAATATATGCATTTTATTTTTAATTTTTCGTTTCTTTAGACTGATACACATGTAGTGACGCTTTTAACTAACTGAAAAAAATGCATTCTGCAATTATGAAATTGCTTTTGAACAATACTATGAATAATGACTATCTTTTAAAAAAAAAAGAAATGAGCTGCAATCTGTTCAAAATCATTCTCATTCAAGACAGAACCTCAGATCAGCAGGTTTTATCTGGAGTAAAGAGACAAACAACGTCACGCTCATTCATGCCCAGTGGCTCATAAGTCTGGTGCCCGTTTCATCCATTTGTTCCATTCTGGTTTAAGCATGAAAGAAAAAGAAAACTTCCATAAAATTACACCGTAAGGACCTCCAAAATCTTATAATACATTTTACGGTTGCGAATTATAGGCACTTTCCTCCATCAACTAAAATAAAATTTCATGTATTTTGACAGCATTTCATAGCCTATCAATCAATTGATTAAATTTTACGTTTGACTAAATTGTAAACTCCCAATAAATCAATTGTCGATAAATTGTTGTCATCCCTGATACATATCCAATAAAAACATATCTCTCTACTAATGTGTTTCAAATAAACCTTCCTCCAGCTGTGGTTCAAGTCTTTACACAACACCTTGATCAACATGTAATGTATGTTACATACATCAATACATCAAGATTTACATTCCTTACTGCAAAGTGCCATATGGCTGGACTTGTTAGTGCACAAAGCCACAACTTCTACTAAAATGCACATGCAACAGATACTGAAGGCACAGCACCCTCTGTAATGCTCTGCCTTTAGCCTTTAGCACAGGAATCCCTCCCCAACATTCATACATCCCCTGTATCTGTCCATCACTGTCCCTGCTCTTCTGTCACAGATAGCTGGGGTTCCGCGTGGCCAGCCGAGGGCAACGCCAGCCTGTTATCTGAGCAGGTTGGCCTCTACCTGGCAGCCGGGCCGGCCCTGAGCCAGCCCGCTCTTATCCCTGCACTACAAACCACACAGCCGCCATCTATTACATGGCCTGCTCCACACAGTGAGGGGGAAATGGTGACAGAGACGTAGCGAAGGTCAGCGAGCCGCTTTAGAGTGGCTTTAGAATGACTTCAGATGGCAGAGTAACCTGGCTTTTGGCCATGAGACCACTGAAGCTTCAGAGAGGTCAACTGTTTTTTTGAACCTCTGACACTCCCACTTTGTCTCCCTGTTAGTGAGAATAAACCCATTAATGGGATATTCTGTACCATCATCTTAACGCTTAAGGCCCACTTTAATATTACACACGCTAGTTAGCGCTCTGTGTGCGAAATTCACTTTTCAAAATCAAGTTTTAAAAATTAATATACATTAATATAATTTTCCACTTTCATTGAGTTAATCATTCCTAATCATTAAATATAAAATATTCTTTTTTTTATACTACATGCTAAGTGGATTTTTTTGGTATTATCACAGCTTGGGATATGTCAATGATTAGCAGCAACACTGTTTGTAACACCTAGTGGAAATGGCATGTATTTTCTCCATATGACAAATACGGCTTATCAGGGAGAAAATAGTAAAAATGATCAATTCCAAGTCAAAAGCCCAGAATGACACCCAGAAATAATACAATTTATGTTTTTATGCTTTGATGGCTGTGGGATCAATTTGGGAACAGTTTGAATGGGTTTCAATTGAGCATTTTTTTACCATAACAGTGTGAATGTAACAATTTTGTTTTCACAGTGTTTTGTTTTTTTGTTTTTAATTTAAATCATGGTAATTTTGTCAGGGCTCCATGGTTTAAATACTCGTGAAAGGCATCTGAAAACAGCACAAGAATAGTGATGTCGCTCTCTGTTTCAAAGGGTTAAATTATATAACTGTTGCTTTGCCATTTTTGATAGATACAATGCATAAGTAAGTATTTGACCTGTATTTTTGTAGTTTTTGGTGTGTGGTGGATTTTGGGTGAACAGAAGGTGATGCATTTTATATTTCTGGCACCTAGTGTGGGGACACATATAAACAATTGTTTATCCAGGGAAAATTGAGCATAAAGCTCTTTTACAGCAATTCCTGAATTCACATTCAGTAGGCTAAAAGGATATATAACATATGATGACTATCAGCAATTAATGTCAAAAGTTATAAACGGCAATAAAATCAGTACAAAAGAATGAAGGAGATTAAATAGCAAACAAATCTGCAACTAGTGCTAAAATGCATAACAGCACAACAGAAAAAATGATGAGAATAAAAACAATAAATATTGTGAATTAACCAAAGGAGGAGCACTGCACAGCAACCATATTATTGAACATACACTTAAATGATCTACGCACCTATCTAATTTCAATACCTCTTGTAACTAGTTCCATTAATTTAGTGCAAAAAAAGTGAGGAGAATCAGGGGATAAATCTTCCTGTGAGCATCAGAAATAGATCTGTGTAGCTAGCACGCCCAATGACAGCCATTGTGGCTGAGCAAACAAAGAGCTCGCTCTACGGGAGCTTTAAACTTACAAAAAAAATTGTTAAATCCAAGACCAAAACATCTCTCATAGCCAAAATATTATGATATCCCCTGTCAGCAGCTTGTGATGGCGTGAGAGGACAGCACAGATGGGAAATATTTTGTAAGGTTACAGTTGAGGATTGTGTGACATCAGCTTTCCACTCAATCAATCAATCAATCAATCAGTCAATCAGCCCTCCTGACTGTAAGATGGATGAGAGGAAGCAGCAGCCACAGATAGATCTTTGTTTCCTCTCTGAATGATTCCTGTGCTTGCTGAGAGGTCAGAGTACAGAGGCCTGCTTTACCCCGTGGGCACCACTCGATCCGTCCCCCTCCAGCGGAGACACCCAAGCATGACAGTGAGGAGTCTCACTTTGCCTCAGACAGCCTTGAAGGAGCAGATGGGGTTATAACGCAACACGGGGGGGAAAAGTTGCCACAGTTATGTGACCACCTGGCTGCAGGGGGGCTGCTGGAGAACTCTATCTGACTGGCTGCTATCAAAGCCTGATTTTTCCTTTAATGGGTCAATGTTGTTGACTGGCCTGCTACCTTACACCTGGTCCTGCAGGTAAATCAAACACTGAAGTCTAACTGCAACCATTTAGAAACAACC
Organism: Plectropomus leopardus; assembly: GCF_008729295.1. Lineage (NCBI taxonomy): Eukaryota > Metazoa > Chordata > Actinopteri > Perciformes > Serranidae > Plectropomus > Plectropomus leopardus. Next base: position 2,207,912 of record NC_056468.1, read on the forward strand.
CCCGACCCCTCCTCAACCTAACAGAAAGTGTGTGTCCTGATTAGCTGTGTGTGTTCAGCTCACAGCCTCTCAGCACTCCGTGCTGGATATTGCATATGACAGATTGTGAAGGAACTCAAGAGTTGAATTCACAGGCTGCTCCGCGGTCATCCCTTTGACCTCGACACCTGACCCTTGACCTCTGTGTGTAACACAGCACAGCACAATGTCTACTCTGTCCTCCCCGCTGCTTTGGGCTGACAAAGCGCACGGCCCAGCGGAGCTGCCTCACCGCACCACTCAAGTTCACAGATCTACGAGCTGTGTGTGACCAGCAGAGGATGAACACGGTCTGAATACCTTGCAGTGACTGATGAAAGATTTTGCTATGTATGAGTAAGAACGGTGTCAAATATTTTTTTTATAGAGGTTTGTATGGCCAATTATTCTGAAAAACAAATTTATATCACCTGAACCAGAAACCCAAGAGACAAGAAATGCATAGACTTGTAAACAAGGTTCATAAAGCTTCAAAAGAAGACTTTTTAAATGCCATTTAGAATAAAATGTACAATTTACAAAATACCAACTGAAGGGAAAAATATATGAACTGACTTTAATAACTCAAGGTTAGGAACAATTCTGCCCAAATGTTTGTTTTTTCTCCCGATTTCTATCAAAACCTATCTATCTAAAAAACTTTTTGCATAAAGAACCTCATTGACTATTAACAGTTTCAGCCATACTGCAAAACTTATTGGTGAAATAGCCAATTTTTGTTAGACTTGCACTTCCTTGTGTGGTCCAGAGCATGGTGACAGCTTTTATTTTTTGCATAATTTAAAATAAACAAAATGACAAAAATAAAAAAAATATATACAGTGCAGAGAGGCAGAAAACCTACACCTCCACCTTCAAAAAGTTTCATTTCAGTATCCCAGCTGGAAACACAATATGAGTGTTGCTGGATCTGCTATCCTGATCTCCGTGGCATTAATGCGAGAGGCATTTGTTAAATTAATTTGTCTTTTTTTTTTTTTTAAATAGATGTTACCAATAATTTTTACATTTTACAATGCAGCACCAGAAAAAAATATTAGGCACTTAGGCCTAAGCTTTTTTTTTTTTTAGGTAGTTTAATACCAACGAAGGCCTTATTTTCAGATGAATGCCTTTTAAGACTTAAGACAATTTGTGGGAACCCTGCATAAAATTGAATTAAAGACAAGAAACTATATTTTTTCATTTCCATATTGAGCATTATCATTTTAGATATTTTAGATCTTTTCCAGGACTAATAGACATCCTGCAAGTTGCATTGTCACTTTATCTTTTGGCCTTTCTAGAGAGATATAATTAAAGGTAAACCACCAAAACATTTGCTAATTTTTTTAATGCACATAGCTTTATCTCTAAGGTAAAGACATACTTCAGCATTTTGAGAAATATGTTCATTTGCTTTCTTTTTAAAAGTGAGATGAGAAGATGGATATTAATCTCGTGTCTGAGCTGAAGTCAGGATGTATTTAGTCTCAGAGAAAACAGTTTGCATGACGGACAAAGAGATAAGAAATTGTTTAATCTGTTTAATCCAGTGTTTTATATGATGTTGTGTTGTGTGACTATTTGTAGATGAACATGTGACATGTGTTCTGGTGTTATCTCAGTGAGGCTGACAGCACTGACTGGGCCTGTAAAAACAACAGAACAGATATCTGGAAACCAAAATGCAGACGCTGTGCAGTAATAACACTTTTTCATCAAAGGACACTAACCTCCACTAAACTAAAAGTGTTTTTACATTTCTGTTGTGCACAGATTAACCCTTAAGCGTTCATTTTAATATTAAACACTGGTGTTGCTCTGCAGGAAAAATGCACTTTTCAAAAATCAAGCTTTTAAAAATAATTTATACATTAAAATGATTTTCTGCTTTCATTGAGTTGATTTTTTTAACCAAGATCAGTCCTACTTATAGATATCAAATATGCATTCATTTTCAGATTATTAACCCTTCAAATGCCAGGTTTTTGTCATAATGCCACTATGTTTTGAGATGAGTAAAAATTTATTTTCATTATACACGTTAAGTAGATTTTTTTTAATATCACAGCCTGCGGGTTTATGATTAGCAGCAATATCGCTTTTTATACATAATTATTTTTTGTACAGTGTCAAGTACTCACAGCACCGCTCTGCTCTCAAAATGTGCTTTTCAAAATCAGGCTATAAAAATATTTTACTTTGATTTTTTACTTTCATTGCATTTATTTTTTTAATCAACATCAGTCCCAATCATAAAAATCAAATAATTAATTTTCAGAATTTTAACCCATTTAATGGCAGGTTTTTGTCATGATGCCGGTATGTAAAAAAAAAAGACCGAAAAATGAATTATTTTCATTATACTACATGCAAAGCAGAGTTGTTGTGTTTGTTGTTGTTGTTGTTTTCATGTATTTTCCCCTCATGCAAAATATGGTAAAATAAAAAACGTTGTCAGGTGGAAAATAGTAAAAATGACAAATTCCAAGGCAAAAACCAAGAATGACACCCAGAAATAACACAAGGCATGTTTTTATGCTTTGATGGACGAGTTTCAAAAGCACATTTTTTTCACTTGACAGTATGAATGTAATAATTTTGTTTGCACTGTGTATTTTAGACTTATTTTCGGAGATGTGCTGGAAATTCCAAAATTCAACAAAAATACGCAATCTTGACAAAATGTTTGCCATATGCATGAACACAGCCAAAATTATCCGAAAAATCCAAATTAAAAAGCACATTAAATGTGTCAAGGGTTAAAAGAACACTGTGTTAGTAGGTGGATTTTCTCACTGTGGCCTGAGCCAAGTGAACTGTTTCCAGTCTTAATCTTGAGCCAGGTCCTGACTCTTGCTCCAAAGACATGAGCGTGATACAGATCTTCTCATCTCACGCTCAAACAGAAAGCAAATGGTTTTCAAAAAAAAAAAAAAAAAATGTATTCCTTCACAGATTCCAAATAATCAAAGAAAGTCAAACTACACTTTTAGGTAAAAAAAAAAAAAATAAAAGACAAAAGCAAGTAGCTGATACAAAGGAATATTTTATCTGTGTTGTTGTGCACTTGTGTACAAGCATCACCTAACTTTAGAAAACTATGAAAACTGAGCCAAATACAATACACATAAACTAAGGCACATGGTTGAACACATGTCAGCACTGGATTTTTTTCTCTCATTATAATGCGGAAATTTCAATTTTTCTGAAAATATCATAACTCATTGATGAATGTGAGTTTAGTTGATGAGCCACTTGAGGTCTTCATGCTACAGTGCTGGCCACAGCACAGCCTTTTAGATCAGACAATGGGCTGAAGGACTCTCTTTACAGCCTCGGAGACGTTTCCATGTTGCACTCATCAGTGTATGTTATGTTAAGCTAATGAATGTATGTCTTTATCTGGGCTAATCCCGGCGGGCGGGCAGGCGGCTGAGCTGAGGGTCACGCTGTGGTCAGAGGGGCGGGGGCTCCGTCACCGCCACTTGACACGCTCAAAGGAGCAACTTCCCTTTCATCATACCAGGGGTCAGGGTTTTACTACCTCACAGAGCCAGCAAGCGTACTGCACTGTGCAAACTCAGGCGGAAAGCAGCCATCTGATAATAATCATCTTACAAAACCAAGCAGAAAGACAAAAAACAAACCAGGAGGATCTGCAAAGTCATCCTGCTCTTCACACTCATCTACAGCTCACTTCATGTCTGTCATGGGAAGTTCACAGTGAAACACCACAATAACACTGCTGTGAAGACTGGTTCAGTACTGATCTGTTCTCTTTAAAAAATTGGGTAATATTCTGTTAAACTGGTAAAACATAAAATAAAATAAAATAAAATAAAATAAAAAATAAAATAAAAAAATAAAATAAAAATAAAATAAAATAAAATAAAATAAATAATTAGTCTTTGTTGTAGCAGGTCCCAGCTAGGGTTGTTGTAATATACAAGTATTGACAATAACTGTGATATTTAAAATTGAAATAGTGATATCATGTTAATAATACACATATGATATGATAAAGTGTAATTGCTGTTTTTGTATGGTTTTGTAAGTTATGATTAAAGAATCTTTCTCTAGCTACCTTAACTCTTATCTTAAGTGTAATTCATTTTCCAAAAAAAGAAGTGAAACACCCAATAAACAAAGTTAAAGATTTATTTGACCGATAGCGTTATTTGGTGGTTGGTTTTTGTTTTTTCAGTTTTTCTATAGAAATCACATTAATGTTGTAAGTAGTGTCATGAAAGAAAACAGATATCATGAGAGCCTTACCACCACCACCATATGACTTATTGAACTATAATGTTGTCTTCTGCAAAATGTCAATTAAGTATAGGTCATTTTATGGAGAAAATCAAGAATCAACATTTTTGGCTAAAAACCTCAATATCAATACTGCATGATATTATAGTGTTGATTTTTGGTGCTTTCTCTACATGATTTCAAATTTAGATTTTTGATCAACAATCATCAGTATCAAGTAGATAAAGGCAAATACCAGAGCAGCTGCAGCAGTCTGGTAAGTTCAGAAAATGACATCACTTCACTGAAATGCAGCCTTTAAAACCAGGAAAGACAACACCTATGGTATTGCCATGTCCAAAATCTAAGAAGATATCTAGTCTTGTATCATGATATCAATAAAATATTCAAAAATATATATAACCCACATGCTGATCAACTTCACACTAAAAACTACAACTTCAAGCTTAAAAGTAAACACTTCATTAAGAGCTGACAGTTTTCTGACCTGTAGCTCCCCTGTCCATCTGTAAGAGGCTCAGCGGCATCTTCAAAAACTATGCAATTCAAATGGCATATATAAATATACTTTATTTGAATCTTTCTTTCTTTTTTTGTGTAAACACCTAATCTACACTCAGGGTTCCCAAACCTTCTTAAACAGAAATTTCAAGGGCACAAGTCTAATTGCCATGAATTTAAGGATCCCACACAGACACAGACTGGGGTTAATTACTTGTACAATAAGGATCATTTTTAAATGAGAACCAGCAGGTTTTACAGAAGCTCACAGACCATAATTAAAATGGGTCAACACTAGGGCTGGAGCGACATGTCAATCACAAATGCGTGCTGTGTGAAACGGGCCTAAGGCCCACTTAAGGCTGGACTATTTTGATGCAGAAAGAATGTACTAGTTATAATTATTTCTGTTAGAGAAAAGTTATAGTGTCATTCAAACTGCAGTCATTTTACTGTAAGATGTTTTGTTGGACTGCTGGATTTGAGGTTTGTTACTGTAACAAAGAGTAACGGTTTTGTTACTCATCCTAAAAGTGACTTGTATTTTACATTTTTTTATTTATTTTTCTGTTGGATTGCTAAATGTAAATTGCACTTCATTCCTTTTACTTGAGTGGAACAAGCTCTTGCATTCATTTTATTTTGGAGAGACTTTATATCAGACTGTAAAACACAGATTACCAGTTAAGAGTGGGCTATTTTTTGTTGGGGAATAATGGCCTGCAGTGTATTCTCTGTTATGATTGCAGATGATTAAATAAAATATTGAAAAACAAATGACACGTTTTAAAATGTTATTTTTGGTTAATTTGCTGTTATATTAATTGAGTAATAAAAAATAATAGTTAACATCAATAAAAAAATAATCGATAGACTAATCGATAAAAAAATAATCGTTCGGTGCAGCCCTAGTGAACACATCTCAGTTGTGCTGTGTTGCAGTGACAGCTCACTGTGTCTCCTGTCTTCTCTGACAGCACAGCAATTTTATACATTGAATAAGTTGAGTGACTAATACAATTTCTATTTTTGCACAAAATGTATGAAATCAAGCACACTACACTGACCCATGTAGATTTATGTCTGTTTTTAATCCTTTCAAGATGTTTTGGTTTTTTTTTCAAATTTACAAATTTTCAGATTTCAAGGAAACACGGGGAGCCTATACACCTAGTTTGTGCATATTAACTAATGCTTAAGCAATTAATTAATTAGTCAATTGTCAGAAATGATTTATTATAAAATGGTATTTAAGTGTAGATCCTCCAAATTGTAAATTTGCTGATTTACTTTTTATAATTGAAAAGACATCTGAGGATATCACCTGGCTCTGGGAAGATACAACTGACATTTTTCTCTGATTTCTGGCATTTCACAAATAAAAAAAATATCCCTTTGAAACCTGGGCTAATTTGCTTGATTTCTTTAAAAGACAAAGAAAGAAGGCATAGGCAACTTTAAAAGAAATGACCCACAAATTAGAAAGAAATTGATTAAAGATACAGGAAAACTACCTGAAAATTAGATAGAAAAAAGAAACATACAAAAACCTTAAAAAAAATCAGCAGTTCATCTGGCAGAGCGCAGTATGTACAGAGGTTGTGTCCTCGCTGCAGCAGCTACTGATTCGACTCCAGCCTGTGGCCCTTTGCTGCATCACATCCCCTCTCTCTCACCCATTTCACACTTTATCTGTCCTATAAGAGGAAGGCAAAAGCCAAAAAAATATCTTTAAAAAAATTAAATATTAAATTTACAACTACAAGTTGCCTTTTCCCTGTTTTTGAAAGAATCACACCAATTTGTGTGGTTCAAAGGTTTAAATAATTGTGAAAGGCATCTGAATATGGCAGAAAAAAAGGAACGTCGACCTAGTTTCAAAAGGTTAATCAACATGCTGGAAAATTACCTTCAGATGTATTGATAGTGGAAATGCAGACCTAGTGTGTATGCTGCCTCCACCCTAAGCTCTTTCACAGCAGAGATGCACAGCAACTAAAACATGAACTCAAGTGAACAATGAGGGAACGTTTGCTCCACACTGTGTGTGTTTGTGTGTGTGTTAATGAGAACAGTAAGTGTTTAGCAGATTCCTGTTAAAAGAGCCAATGTGCACAGCTCTGTGTGTCTTTCCTGTTGACTGTGAAATGACTGTGTGTCTGCTGATGGCCTTTGCCTGGAAATCAGTGAGGATCACTGCACTTCAACAACCAATCATCTGTAACCAGTCTTCTCAGCATGGAGGGAGCTCTGCGTCCACACGCCACACCGTGAGCCGTGAGTGGAGGTGAGTTCCTGCAGAAATCCAGATAAGTGACACTTGATTGTTATGACTACTGACAGAGAGCCTGTTCTCTGCTCTGAAATGGAAATGTTGTTTTTGAACTGAAACTCCTCAGCTGCTCTTTTACAACCCCCCGACAACTGCATCCTCCAGCGCTGCGGTTTCACAGGAAAGCCGTCCCTTCTCTACATACCAAGTTCAGTGTTTTACAGCTGCCTGTAAACTCATCCTCCACCCAAATTCAAACTCAAATTGAAGACGTTTATGGCCTCTGGCTACGCTACGTGTTGAATATCACAGAGGCCTGACAAAAGCACGGCTCACAGATCCCCAGTGTCACTGTACCAACTGTCCCCCGTGCTTACTGTAACGTATTCTGCCTTAAGATATGCTTCATGGCCGCGTTCTCCCCTGCAGCTCATTAGCGGCTGTTGGAGGCTCAGGAAGGGCCGGGATTGAGCCAGCGGAGCTCTCACAGAGCAGCCTCACTGCCGGTCAGGCCTGTAGCTCATGGATCAAGTGGAGGCTGTAAATACTTTCCTGGGTTACGTGGAGGTCAGTGCAGAGCGGGCCATTAATGCTTCAAGAGCAACATCCCACTGACCCTGGTCACCGTTCCCATAGCGCTCACTGCAACCTCCCCCACGTGTCCATCACAGTCCACACAACAACAAAATCACAGCACAGCCGACAGGGGGGAGAGCTCTGAGCACTCCAACATCATACAGATGTCTGGTTTATCCATACTGTTAGACTTCTCCTGATCAAGATTCACTGAAATATAGAAGACCATCTCTTTGAAACAACATATTTCCATCACTACAGCCAATATTATCATTAATCAAAAAACAGTTGAAAAGAACTCTAATTTGCTGAGACCCTAGGCACTTCATGGATTCATTTTGTAAATACTAACTTTTGGTCATTTGTACATTTTTATCAGTTTTGAAAATGAATAAATTTACTTCCTAAACTTGGAATTTTGATCAGTTATGCAATCTTTGTTTTTGTCTTTTTTTTCTCTTTATGAATACTTAGGGTTATTTAACAGGGGAGGTATCTCCATGAGCCATTTTTGACTTCTATCCTCTCCTGCACAATGTTTTTTTCTGTCTTTCCTATACACACGTATGTGCAAAATAAAACTAAAATAAATCAAAGGGAATTAAAACCGAGGACAGCTTCATGAGTTCAACTCATCAAAAGTCATAAACACTACATGATGAAGTGCTGAGTTAACGCTAATTTAGTCACCTTTAAATGTGATCATTTACTTCCCAATCTACCTTTTTTATCCACAGTTCAAAGTTCCATTCTTTTTTTGCTACATATCATTTTCTTTCTCCATCCTCCCTGATATGTAAATGAATTTTTTTGTTGTTTGGTTGTTAAACATCAACACAGCTGAAACAAATCAATTTATCAATTAGTCAATTAAATTGACTGATGACCTTTCAAGCAAAAAAAAAAACCCCAACATTTCCTAGGACAGTATTTCTTGCTTTTCTCAGCTGTATATCATCAGAAACTGACCATGTCTGGGTGTCTGGCTGAACATTTGAATACATCACACTGGATTCTGGGGAGAGTGGAGTGGATTTTTCCCCGTTTTCTGATATCTTACAGATCACAAAGTTTGTCAAGCAAATAACTGTCAGAATAGTTGCAGGCAGCCCTAATAATAAATGATAGATGATGCACTGAAGAATGATGAGAATGGTTTAAAACTAGCTGAGTATTAATAGTATTAATAAATATAGTGTAGCTAAGTTAGCACAGACAGAAATTTTAGGTCTTAATATTTCTTTTATTTTTAGCACATCTTTCTACTTGATACTTGGACTTTGCAACTGAAATTAAAACAGCTAGAGGGATAAGGGTTGGCACTGTATGTTTCTGTATACCATGGATATGATACATTTGTATGTTTTATATGTTGCAGATTTGTTGACACTTAACTTTTTTAATTTTCATTTTTTCCCAAACTGTTTCCATAGCACAACACTTTCAGGTGTCAAAATGATGACAATTATAGGCTATTCATTTTATTTTAATGAAGCAATTAACTGAAAAACCTTTCCACCTTCTTTCACCAGATAACGTTTTTGGAAAAATTCTCTATTTCTCAGGTAAAAAAAGCGTGTCGCTCTCTTGAAATGAGATAGCAGGTCACATAGTGGGAAAAATAAACCAAGATCAGCTGATAAACTGGTGAAAAAAAAACTTGTTTTTAAAGAACCTGATTTTAAAGTGAATGATAAAATAACCTTCTTTGCAGGGTTCAATAGCCAAATGCAAAGCGCCTAAACCGTCGATCAGAGAGTGTTTGTGTGGTAATGTGGCTGCAGCGACACTGCCGTGTGAATGCTGTCCTGATAAGAGAGGAGATGAGAATGTTCTGAAGTTGATCTGAACCTGTTGTGTTGCTGCTGTTATGTCATTGCTGTTGCATCACCATCTGACCCTTTTCATTCTGACCACACACGTGTCTTGCCTGGAAACAGCACAATCGGGATGAAGGACACTGAGCCTGTAGACCTCTCAGACAGAAGAGGGCCTTCCACAGCAACACTGGCCGCATTCCTCACAAGTCTTCAGCATTCCATGAGCCTAATATTTTATACTAATTATATGTTTGTCTCGTCCTTCTACACATTTAAATCAGTCAATTAGCTCTCTACTATCTTGTCATTTTGTCCACGCAGTGGTATTTTTTTAAATGTAAAATATAAATTTGAATTTAAGAGTAGGGCAAATTTTCATAAATTAATTGTCCACAATCAACTACATAACCCATCAAATACTTCAACCAATCAGCTCACATTTTAGTCAAGTCATTTAGGTTATATTTTTACACACATGTTTTTTGAGAGGTAAGTGCTGTTTCAATAGGAAATTAACTGAATGACTTACTTTTGGTATCTAAGTGGAAAAACTTGTTCCCAACATTAATATTGGTATTAAAAAATATATATAAATATGCAGATAGGAGTTTTTACCTTTACTGGTAGAAATACCTTTCAATGCATAAATATCTGAATTGTTTTGTAAAACTAGTGTTTTCTTGATCAGTTTTTTGTTCGTTTCTTTTTCAATTTTTTAGGGTATGTGTAAGCGCTTTGGCACATTTCTAATTTCAACACATGTATTTTAACTTAAAAACCAAGCCAATCCTCTCTCAACTAAAAAACAACTTTGCAAAATTGAAGTGTGTTTTACTTTCTTATTTACCTGAAGAGTATGAAAAAACAGCACAGTTTTCCTTTTTATGCATCATTAAAATGAAACCTGACAGAATAAGTAAATCCAATTTATACATCAAATCATGAGATTTAAGTTTCTACTTTTCTTCACTGATTTTTTTTTACAGCACAAACACACTCTAAAATCCCTTCATTCATTAAAATGTAGTTGTTTAAATGGTGAAACCATCTGCTGTGGAGCGTGCTGTGAGATAAATCACTTGTGTTTGAAATGCTAATCAGCCTGAGAGAAGAATTTTCTTAAACCTGGTGAAATTATCTGTGAATGGGTGGAGTCCTATGATTTACCATTTTGTTTCACTGTATTTGAAAGAGCAAGTTTTAGATGATTCCATTCAGTTTCTAATTTATTCTGTTTCAAAAAAGACATTGTAACAGGAGGCCTAATCAATATGGGATTTTCTCTAGTTCAAAACAGTGTCACTGGATTGAAGACGGATCCTTCTGCTTTGGAAGAAAAAGAAGCTGCTGGCAAATCCGTTTCACAAAACTACTCTATAACATGTTTGGTCTAATTGAGGTCCAACACCGAGCACACAAAGACTTCTGATTCATTATCTGACTTCTGCTCCATTTGCTCTGAATTTTGAACATCCCTGACAGAGTCCTTTATACTGTCAAATATCCTTTTTTTAATTTCCATAAGTTCCATTCAGTCTAAATGGGAATCAAAATACTTGGTAAATTACTTTAAATTACCTAAAAGCCTACCTTAAATTAGTTTGTCAAAGAATCAAAAAATGAAATCTTATAGAATCCTGAAAAACTCTGTAAGACTCACCAGCTCTGCTTGTTTCTGCAACACATCTTTTTTCTTTCTTTTTTTTTTTTTAGAAAAAAAAAAGATTTCCCTTCACCAATAATTTGTCATAGAGCTACAACAATTAGTTGATTAATAGATCAGATTAAATCTGAATTAATTTTGGGATTAGTTCCAGGTAAAATACCAATCACCATCTGGTTTCAAATACAAAGATTTGTTGCTTTTCTGTTTTATATAATTTTATTATAGACTGGAAATATTAAGTCTTTGGACAATGGGCTGCGCAAAACAAGACATCTAAGGACATTCCTGTAGGCTCTGAGAAACTGATTTTTTTTTTCTATTTCACAGAATCAAATTCATACAGTTGTAAGTGGCTCTGATTTCTTGTGTGTTAAAAATATTCTCATGGACATTAAATACTTTATACTTTGAGAATGTTTCAAGACAATACATCATTTTCCATTAAAAAACAATATCCAGTCACTGTGTTTTTAATGGTAACTGTACAAAAATGCTGCTCTATGATTATGTAAAAAGCAATTTTGTCAGGAGAGTTACATTACTGACTATTTGTGGCATGAGAGGAGGGGGTGCAGCTCTTGTCACAGTGCTGCTGTTGACACAGATCTACTGATAGGGGAGGGAGTCAAGTTAGGACGAAGAAGAAAACACGACATGATGGATCACATCTGCCTGCGTGGCCCCCACCCCCGACCCCTCCACCCACTACCACCAGCAGCAGCCCCTCCTCCTTTACTGTACTCCTCCAGGCTCATCATTCAAGCATCACAGTGGGGGGGTTCGCATCCTGTCCCTGCCCCACCCTTTGCCAGCCGTCCCCTTCACCCTGCCCCGAGGGACAGGACAGGCCCCGGGCTGGAGCAGGGGCTGACAAAGCACTTTCTTTCAGTGGATCTGCCCCACCGTGCCAGCCTGCAAACCCCCACAGCCCTAACATGGACCACCTCCCACCACCCAACCTGTCTCCCTCCTTCTCTCCGCTCCTTCTTCTTCCTCTGAGTTCAATTACATTAGAACAAGCACACTTCAGTGAGCACAGAGTGGGAGGGGGAAGCCAAATTCCTGGTCAATTCAGAGATCAATGGGAATTGAGTTTGTTCTTTAAATGTGGTTATGTGGACGAGCAGGAGCAGGAGCAGGAGCAGGAGCAGGAGCAGGAGCAGGAGCAGGAGCAGGAGCAGGGTTTAGCTGCTTTGTTTTCTCTGGAACAATGTGAGGCTGCAGAAAGACTTCTCAACACTTCTCACCAGTCATTGATGGGTTAACCAGCTGTACTCTAACATCTGTAATATCTGTTTTTTCTGCAGCTGCAACTAACCATCGTATTCTTTTTTGAAAAATCGGCCAATTATTTCTTAAATACTTAATATGATTTTTTTTTGCCTATATAAAAAAATTTGAACGTCTCTGAATTGTGCAAGAGAAAAGCAGATTTGGCTGTTTTCTTGATTCATTACATCATGATTTGATCTTTAAAAGAAAGTACAATATGAAAAAACGGCTAAAAGCTAGAACCAGAGAATGTTCGCCCTTATCAAAATATTTGCCAATTATGCTACTCATTGGCTTACCAAAAAAGTGCCACTTTCTTTTTAATGGATTTTATATGTCATATATATTATTATGTGATTTTCTACAAATAAATAAATAAAAAAGAAAGAAAGCAATTAACGTAATTAATCTTATTTGATCAGTCCTTTAGATACAAAAAGATGGGAAAGAGGCCAGCTGAAATGGAAATTACAAAAAATTAATTAAGCTATGTCAAAATGAAAGCCTTATTTAAAGGCTGATTAAACAATCTTCTTTGGTTTATTCCATTAATTGTCTGAATTGGTTTGTTTGTATATAGTTCGTTAATTTATGTGTTTTCTTTTATTCCATTATAACAGATACAAAAAATATATAATAGACATGATTAAATATTTAAATTCATTACTCTTTAGTTCAGCAGGACTGACACTAACAATTGTGTTCATTATTGATTAATCTGTAGATTATTGTTTCAATTGACAGAATGCTTTATAAAATGTCCTAAACAGTAAAGAAAATGGCTGTTATCATTTCATAAAGCCCAAATTGATGCTTAAAAATATCTGGGTATGTTCAACCAAATGTCTGAAACCCTAAAACATAAAAATAACAGAGGCAATAAATCACCACACTTGAGTAGTTGGAACCTGAGAGTTTTTCTGCCTGCAAAAATGTCCTTAAATGGTTAGTTTAAAATAAAAATTTGGAAGTTTATTTTCTGTGCATGAACTAATCAACAAATTGTTTCAGTAATAATTATACCATGCCTCAAAAAAAGCTTTTGAAGTGTTAAATTTATAATTTTTAATCATTTATCAACATAAAATGTTGATAAATGATTAGCCTACCTGGTGATAAATACCTTTTTTTTATCTATTTCTGGAAGTTTTCTCTTTTATTTGTAATTGTAAGAATTCTCTATGCAGATACCTCGATTACTGGGCCAAGAATTATTGGGGGACAAAACAAATCCATCACATGTTTGTGCAGACCCTCTTAACTTTTTAACTAGGCTCACTGGCCAAAGTCTTATTCCACAATCTAGTGACACACATAAAGTACCGATCAGAAAACACAGTCTGCGTCACTGGTCACGGTGAGGGTTCTCGGAGCAGACGGACTTAAAGGAATTTTAATCTTGGAAATGTCAATAAATCTTCAGTCATCCACATGCGTGCATGATATGAGACTGGCGCCTGGGACAGGCACTGCTGCAAGGCATTGTGGGGCGTAGGCCTGGAACAGGTCAACATGGAACATACGAAGAGATAACACACTGAAAGCAAACTGCACGAGACGGCAGCTGCGGGGAAACTTTTTTTTACAGTTTGGCCTCCACATATGTAGCAGCAAAGCCACATGTCACTGAAAAGCTGCGAGATTAACAGATCTGATCTCCAATCACCTTTGAAGCCACCTTTCACATTCCTCTCCTTTCATTCTCCTCGCATTCATTTCCAGCTCGCCATCCTGTGCAGCGCATGCAACACCGGATTTTGGGGACTAAACAGCTAATGGCTTCAGGGCATTCTCCAAGTTCAAAAGTTCACCTTTTACGATCTCCCCGAGCCTGACTGGCCACCTCCAAATAAAAACATTCCTACCTCTGTTCCCAGCAAGCCCAGCTCCAGCTATTACACACACACACACACACACACACACACACTCACACAAAGCAAACAAACAAATCAATAACTCCGATAATGCAAACCAAGGAAACAAACCAAACCAAACCACTAACATTTTAAGCGCTGTCTCGTGCAACTGTGGGACATTCGTTTCACTCGTTAGGCTCAATTTCACATTTGAAGTCTCAAACTTAGTTTCAGCAGATCGAAATTACCACAAAACACTTTGTTACTGTGTTGTGCACAGAAAGTGCAGTTGAAGTATCTCTGTTGTGTGTGCAGGCAGCGCCTGTGGCAGCTCGTGCAGCACTGATGATGCATTGATAGGAGCTAATCAAAAACCGTGCAGCCATGCTGGAGTGTCTGGAGGTGAGTAAAGGTGTGATCCCGCCACGGACAGCGGCACGGTGTTGTGCGGTACATGTGCTGATGTGTGTGTGTGTGTGAGAGAGAGAGACATGCTCCGGCTCGTGTTCGCTTACCGTTAACGGACTTGGCGTTGTTTCTCTCCGGGTAGTCGAACCCATTCGTCCTCTTCTCTATCTCCATCCTCCTGCATGGGCTGATCCCGAGTCAGCCCGACGTCGCCTCTCACCGCCGCCAAGCCCGTGCACGGTGCTGTCGCTGCTGCCGGTGCTGGTGAGGTGACAGTGGTGATGAAGGGGATGTGAGGCAGTCTGAAGTGGATCGAGCTGGCTCTGCTTTGTCCCTGTCCTCAGCCTGGCTGGCTCACTGCTCGGACCGCCGTCCCATGATTTAGCAGAGTGCTCTTAGTCAGCGGGGAATTACTGGATCCACACCCCCAAGGGTGGTGCGTTCAGGGCCTGGGAACAGGGTGGAACACAGTGGTTTATTCCATCCAATCACAAAGCGGAAGAAGTAGCCAAAAACACGGAAAGAGGGCCATAAGCAACAAAAGAAGGAATGACCCAAAATTTAGCAAGAAATTAAAAAAAAAAAGTACAAGAAGATTACCTGAAAATAAGTCAAACTGTAAAGCACTTTGATTTGCATTTGATTTGTTTAAAAGGCACAATTTAACTCAAATTTGTTTGATTGGTTGATCGATTGAGTAATGGACAACAATAAAATGCTGCTGTTTTTTTTTTTTGTGGGGGGGGTCAGATTGTGGTCTCTAAAGTTAAATCTTCTCAAATGATCTTCTCAAATGAAAGTTTGTGGCCTCAGGGGCCCTAACATGAAAAAGGTTGAGAACCACTGTTTTAGTATTTGGTTGGATTCCTCCTGCAGACTGAAGGCAGCACAACACACATCGGGCAGCGTCTTTAGGCTGCAGGGATCATGGGATATGGAGTCCCGTTTGAATCTGAAGACCAACCCTGTGTTCCAATAGCCATACTACCATACTATTTAGTATGCCAGAAAAGATTTAGTATGTCCCAATACGAAGTATGTGAAATGCAGTATGCCAAAGATACCAGGATGTCCTACTACATCATGCTGCATTTCACAGTATGCAAGCCAGCATGCTTTTCTGGCTATTTGACCCACAATCCTCTGCGCAGCCGATGATAGGTCACATACATCACGGTGTGTCCTGCAAATATAAACAAAGCTGAGAGAGCACAAACATTTGACAGCTCACTGACAGATGACAGTTGGTTTGACGGAATAACAATGACAGATGACAGCACATTCAAGTGTCAAGTATAAATCTAATAATGTTTTGTGACTGTGTACTATTAATATCTTAATATTCTAGCGCTGCACGAAGCTAAATGGATAAATGAGTGAAAAAATGTCAACCAATATTTGAACCAATGTTACGTCAGAATGGCTTAGTATGTCCCAATTGTATGTGCATCAGTGCATGCAACAGTATGTATTTTGAAAAGGCAGCTGCAGTACGTACTAAAAGTAAAAAGAAAAAGTATGCAATTCTGAACGCAGATCAGCTTTTACCGAGATGAGCCAAAAGCTAGCAAGCTAATGCTTATGCTGTCAATTATCGTTTGACTAGTAACACGAGGAGCCAAGTAAGTTAAATATATAGTACTATCAGAAACTTTCATTTGTCGTCAGGAGAAGTTTTTTTCAGTAAGAAATAGTCCAAAGAGAGTAGAGCCCCCTGGTGGTCACGCTGTGATACAGCATGAAAAAAAATTGTTTTCAATTAGCTTGAAGCCAGTCTCGGGGCTAGCTGGCCATCTTCCAATGATGATAAACAGTTATATGCAGATAACTGTTACCAGCCTGGAGCTAAACAATACTTTATCTGCTATCCAAATAAAAAAAACTCTTTAGCATTTCTCACAACTAAACTGACATATTTTAGCAATAACAAAAGTGAAGTCATTGCCAGAGGTTAAAGCAGTGCAGACGTCATTCATCATTCCCACCTGGTGGGAAACAGAGAAACCGTTGCAGCTCATTATTTTCAGTGCTGTTGTTACAGTCTGAAGGAAGAACAAGGTCTCTGTTTTATCAGCTGATGGCTAACTGTTTGCCCGCCATGTTAGGCGAAACAGAACTGTCTGTGACTGTGAAACGCATAAAGAGAAGATTGCCACTCCATTCTGTTGTTCTTTTAGCCCTCGTCTATTACCACTACTTTTAAGTAGGCTATGTGCATGATGCAGAGGTAAATCCATTTCAAAGGCAGTTAGGCTTTAAAGTGATTAACCCTTTGAAACCTGAGCAAATTTGTTTGATTTCTTTCAAAAACATGGAAAGAAGGCAGCAAGCACCTCAACAAGATGCACAAAATCTGTCTCAGTGTGTAGAGGGAAAGGTCAGGTGACCCAGAGTGTTTGTGACCCAAACTCACTGACAACAAGCTTGAGGAAGCTATATATCTTATAGAGTGAACTGCTGGATACCAGTAAGATAAGTACTCTTCTTTATAATAACATTTACTTTTTCTTTTTTTTTTTTTCTTTTTTTAAGATAAGGTAGTTTATGGTGATGTTTTTTTACAATAAATGTGTTAATATCTGGTTATATCCCTTTTAAACTCTATTTCATTATTATTTGTTTTGTTTTGTTTGTTGAGTAAAATATTTTGCACTATTTTTTTTCCTTGCACAGACTCAGGTAAACAAATATTAAAAAACTGATCAGGCCAACCTCCCACCCTGATGTTTTTTGATGCACAACAATGCCTTGGAGCAATACATGTAAAATTGCATTTGGTTCCCAACCTTTTTTTCTTAAGGGACCCCTTTTCTAGCACTGACTAAACTGAAACCCCCTGACTAAGTGACATATTTTATGTTGTATATATGTATATTATTGCATAATAGTACAGAACAACTGATAAACTGCCAAATTAATCCAAATAGTGAATGCAATAGCTGCAGGAAATTTGTGTAAAGTTAGTTATTTGGATTAATTTTGAGCAGAATATTTCTTGTGAGTATTGCATCAGACAGTTTGGGGTTTTTTGTTGTTGTTTTCGGAACATTTTATACAGTTCTCTGTCTGGAATATGTATTTTTATTATATTTGTGTATAATAATACAAGCCTAATAGGTGTATTTTTTGATAAATTAAATGTTCTCTTCTCCCTGAATCTTGGTTGTTGCTCTGTTGTTGTTTGTTTTGTTTAACTGTATATTTTTCAAAAACAGGACAAGGCTGTTTAGCAGAGAGTGAAGGCTCTGTGAATAGCTTGTGGTCAGATCTTCGCTGTGCCCTCACCTGTGATATAATTTTAATTTTAGATTTTTAACAAATATAAACTGACACCTAGGTTGGCAACCCAAAGTTTAATGCAATGAGGTTTCATAGGTTTTTGGAACAGTGCAAACTCTGAGAGTATTCTGTCCTCAGCTGAGCCAAGCTGCCACCTACATGGGATCAACCATTGCAGGGCCTCACCTCTGACGCCACCCTCAGGTCAAACAAAGCAATGTTTTTTCTCAATATTTTCATCCTTGCAATATTTTTTGTGTGGAGTGATCATTACATCCTTAAAGCATAGCCATAGACTTTTAGTTTGATTGTGGAGGAAGCATCTTTTTTGTTCGTCTTACACACCCAACATAATGCTTAATTCCTTCATTAAATACTTCTATTTCACAAATCTGTGAATTACATAAGGGTGATTCTTCAATTCGGGGCACTTTTGACTTTTGGAATTTTGAAAAAATAATTTTCTTTAATCTCTGTTTTTTCTATTTCAAAAGGTTTATCAATTGGTATAGAACAATGATCTTAGCATAGCTTTGATTGTACTAAATGATAATTTTGATATTATGATGCTTTTTTCAAAGTTGTCACAGCAAAATGTCATTACCATCACAACAACAAAACACTGATTTTAATAAAAAATGATTTGACAAACAAAGTTTTCACAATCATTCCAGTAAGTACAAAACATGCTCTTTAACAATCATGTTCTAAATATTTGTAAGTACATTTAAAATACATTTTAACGACATGTTCTCTCTAACTTTTTAATATATTGCCTTGTCTCAACAATGAAATATTGCGTACTAATCAGAATATTTGAATTGCAATGTATATTTTTTCAGAAAATGCAAATTAAGACTTTTAAACATTACCACAATGATTGAGGTAAAACCCAAGTTAACAAAAATGCAACATTTTCTATCAAAAAATGTACTGTGACGGTAATGACAACATGTTTTGGTAATGACAACATGTTTTGGTAATGACATAAAAATGAACACTGGTGGTTTTTTGTTGTTTTTTTCAACAAACGAAAGATAAAAAGCAACACCTTTAAAACAACACCTTTTGAACACTTAACCTTCCATTAAAATTAATCATTTGGTAAACTACCACAGCATTGCTTATGTAATAATATCTTATTATTGGTGGTTGTGGAGGTGTTTGGAGGTGTGTTTCCAGCTATATAACTTCGTATCTTCTCTCTGTTCTTATCACTAGCCCTTTTGTTTCTTTGATTAACTTTCCACTGTCGTCTCCTGCATCTTTGTTCCCGCTTTGATAATTGTGAGATGGCTTTCAATTTTCCTGTCTCTTTTCTTTTTTTGTATCTCTCTTTTTCTCTTTCAAGATATTTCTGATATTTCTCAGGATCTTCCTTGATTTTGTCTCTGTATTTTTTTGACCGTTGAGCTGGTTTAGCTGGGGCCATGTTGACATCTTCAAACAAAAATAATGTAAATTACAGTTGGTCACTGTTCAATTATGTATCATAGTAAAGTAGGAAATAGTAAATTAAGATAATATATTCTAGTTATAAGGTAATAAACAGATAAATTGTCATTACCATCACTGATTGTCATTACCATCACAGTCACTTGTGTGATGGTAATGACAATTTTCACTTTTTGCAGAAAATGTTGGTTAAGTTTTAGACTTGCTAGGCTAACTGGTTAGCTAGCATACAATGTACACTGAATATATGTAAATAAAGTGAAATTTTCTATTAATGAATTAAAATACTCAAATAGTAACTTGTTTGGTAATGACGCCTAATAAACATACTCTCAAATCAGGATTTATAAAACATCAAATTACTCACATATGTGGGCATCAAAAAATCAGGCTTCTGCCTCATGTCTGGGAATGTCCATCTGGAGCATCTAATTTGCATGCAACAATGTATGTAACTATTTGAAAAAACTTTATTGCTCTCAAAAATGTTGAGTGTGATGGTAATGACAGATGTATGAGGGACAGCGATATCTAACTGTAAATAAATTGCAAATTGAACAAATATAAACTATATGAATTTGAAAAATGGCTTTTTAAGTTGTTATGAGGAAATGAAAAGTAAAGTTTTAATGAATTTAGCACTTTTTATTGCTTTATTATAGAGGGATGTCAACAAGTCTGGGTTGGGGACAAGCCCAAAACAGTAAAATTCTTTCACATTTGAATTTTCAACAAACTGAAAAAATATTAAAATATCATCATTGAGACACAGTTATTTTTTTCATAGCTACTACAACCTAACTTTAACAAATACAATGATTGTTTTTTCTAAAAAACATTTTTTTCTTGAAAATCTACCCTGGGGACAGAAAAACTCCCTTAATTGAAGAATCACCCATAAACATGGCAGAATAACCCTTTAAATGCATTAAAACCATATGTAGGTATATTAAAATTCAGTGTCTTGATGTGCTGTTACCGTTACAGATTTGTGTTGATATGAAGTATGTTTTTGTGTCTGTGTCTTTTAGATCTTTCTGAGCAGCTGAGGGCCTCAGTGTGCTTCTACTCTCCTTTCTGAAGTGTTCACAGCCGCTCCAGTATGTTCATCTTCTTACCTGATCTCTGATGGTTTCTCACAGCTTCTGGGGATCTGGTGATGCTTTCAAACTTCACAGTGAGCAGATGACTCAGTGTAGCTGCTTGTTTGGTGTCACAGCTGTTTCAGCAGCATTATACCCACTAATACTTTTCATGACAAAAGCTTCAGAAGCCTCACATGAACTCACTGATGTAAAAATCAGTCTCATAATACACAACGTGACTTGTTATTTCTGAGTGTTTTATTGAATGCATCAGTAAACCACTGAAGTTTACCAGTGAGTGGGACAGTGGGTGTTCAGTGGACAGCTGGGATGGCGGCTGAGTGTGGTTTGGTTCACGTCCACTCTCAGGAGCTCCTGGACACAAGAGTCCTGAAACAACCAACACATCTGCTAGGGCTCTTTGTGTTATGTAAGAAGGACATTTAACACAATGGGCCTCATGCAAGAAACTATATATGAGCAACTTTTTTCTTATTTTTGGTCGTATCCAGGATTTATTCTTGTTTTGTTAGTACCCACTGATTTTTAGGATTCACCACTGTTTTTTTTTTGTTTGTTTGTTTGTTTGTTTTATTGCACTTCTCTTAGGTAAGAGAGAATTTTACCAGTGATCCAGAGCAATTGTACCAAGATAAGAGAAAAACATCTCACTTTCACAGTCCACAAATTATAGGCCAACATGAGACAAAATGAGTTTTATATTTGAAGAGCATTCTAAAAATATTATAATATTAATACTAATATTATTTAATCAAATTTAGATGGGGGTTTAGAGGAATTATAATAACTGGAATATTACATTTCAGGGGTAAAGGAATACTACTGTACCAATTACTGTAATATCAGTTACTGTGCGTCCCTCTGCTGACCACAGCTGAACTGTAATTTAGTACATTTACTCAAAACTGTACTTAAGTACAAATCTGAGGTTACTTTTACATTACTTAATTATCTCAATTTCATGCTATTTTCCCATTCTACCCCACTACACACAAACAAAAAAAGTGCAGCTGAAACAGTCAGTTGATTAATTAATCATCATTCCAGATCTCATATAACTCTATGTATGAGGAGTTGCTGCTTTTTTCATTTAATTAATTTTAATTTATAAAGTTTATTCAAACCTTTTGCCTTTTTCTGAAACAGACTACAACAGTAAAAAAAAGGATAAAGGATAAAATATGGAAAATAATAAAAAGGATAACAAAAAGAAAGAAAGATAAAAAGGATAAAAAGTAAAAGATAAAAGATACTGCCCTTAGCACTGTTAAAACCTCTGTAACCCTGTAAAAATGTGTTTTTAAAAGAGTTTTAAAAGTGGATAGTGAGCTTGCCAATCTGATCTCCTCAGGTAGGTTGTTCCAGAGGGTGGGTGCTCTGACAGAAAAAGCCCGGTCACCTTTGGTTCTCAGCCTCAACTACGGGATGACCAGCAGAGCCTTGGCTGAGGACCTCGGGTTACAATGGGCACATAGGGGGTGAGGAGATCAGATAAGTACTCAGGTGCAAGTCCACAGCATGCTTTATAAGTTAACAGTAAAATCTTAAATTCAATTCTGAAATGTATAGGTAGCCAATGAAGTGAAGCTAAAATAGAAGTAATGCGATCTCTCTTTTTAGTGTGTGTGATAAGTCGCGCTGCTGCGTTCTGGACTAACTGTAACTTTTGTAAACTGTGTTTATTCAAAACAGTGTATAGGGAGTTACAGTAGTCCAAACAAGAGGAAATAAAAGCATGAACAACTGTTTTGAAATTCTTGCTCAATAAAACCGACTTAATTTTTGACAGTCTCCTAAGCTGCATAAAACATGACTGAACAACTAAGTTGACATGCTGGTTCAGGCTCAGGTTTCCATCAAAGACAACACCAAGATTCCTGCACTTTGTAGTTATATTTCTCAAAAAAGAACCTAGGGGTGTCGTAACGTTGATGAGCCTGGTCCGATAATCATTACTTCAGTTTTACTGAGGTTTAGTTGAAGGAAATTTTGAGCCATCCAGTTTTCAATGTCTCTTATACAGTTATTCAGTAGGTTATCACTATTAAAATTGTTGGGATTAAAGGACAAGTTTTCAGGAGTGGTTGAACTATTGCTTTTTTGAAAACAGCTGGAACAGTACGAGTTAACAGTGCAGTGTTCATTAAGGTGAGGATAATTGGATGGGCTCATATATTTCTTTAAGAAATCTCACCGGCATTATGTCCAGAGCACAGGAGGAGGGCTTCATACTGTGAATTATCTTCGTGAGAGAGCTGATAGATAACGATGATAAAAGACTCTAAAAAGGCAGTAGTTTTAAAATAAACATTTGTTTCAGGGGTATGAGTGGGGATTTGCATCCTGATGCTTGAAACTCTGTTTACAAAGAAATTTAAAAATTCCTCACACTTCTTGGGAGACGAGTCCGTAAAAACACTTGTAGGAGCTTCTGTGACACAACTGATTACACTGAAAAGAGTCCTTGAGTTGTTTCGGTTTTTCTCAGTCTGATAGCAAAAATACTTGGCATTTTTTACCTCTAAATTAACAGTTTTCATACTGGGAGTTTGGAGGCTTTCCACCTGCGCTCTGCTTTGCAACAGTCCCTCTTTATGGCAGGGACACTGTTGGAAATCCAAGGCCTGGTACATATCGCCTGCTTTTTCTTTTTCAATGGTGCTATATGGTCTAAAATTTCTGTATAGTTCTTATTAAAATCATTTAAGAGCACATCAACATCTTTATATGCTTCTGCATTAATTGAGGAGTAAGCAAAAGCATCTATAAATTTGGAAGCAGAGGTAGAATTAAAAATACGAACGCATACATAATTTGGGTTATTTTGTTTCTGATTGCTTTGGACACAGGAATTAAACATGTTGCATTTATGATCAGATAGAGAAAAATTATTGCACAGGACATTTTTCATTATGAAACCATGTGTGAGGACCAGGTCAAGAATGTGGCATTTGCTGTGGGTGGGACCAGTGACCACTCTGCTTAAATTAAATGATTCAACAATATTTAAAAACTCATTAGCTAAACGATTATTGGGACAGCACACATGTGGATGTTAAAATATCCAACAAGTAGAACTTGGTTGTAATTTGGCATAATAATAGAAAGAAGCTCTGAAAACTGATCAAGGAAACCGGACACAGATTAGGTGGTCGGTATAATAAAATACAGTTTTTTTTACAGAGTTTTAAGTTCCCCTTTAATATTAAAACATAACATCTCAAATGAGGGAAAATTGTCTAGAGAGACTTGTGAACAGCTGTATCTGCCGTTATAAATTACAGCAAGTCCTCCACCTCTTCCAGATAATCTGGGCTGGTTGAAAAAAATTAAATTAGGGGGTAAGGACTCGATCAGGGGGACAGTGTCGCCCACATTTAGCCAGGTTCAGTTATCATGAAAAAATCTTAATTTCTTTATCAATAACAAAATCCTGGCAACAGAAAGATTTATTACAGTCTTATGAGATGGATTTAAAGTAATAAGATTCCCTGTATTTCTATACATTGAAGAATTGCTAGACATTCAGTTAAAACCATATAAATTGCCAACAGCAAGGGGTCTGTTACAACAGATATGCAAAAGGCAGGTGCATGTACAAGTTCAGTTGGCTGGGGGGTTTTGGGTGGAGATGAGGGGCTGTGAGTTTTAGCAACTGATTCTTTACATGTAGAATGGGATTGATGGAGGAAAGATGAAGTGGTTGGATTCTTGTTTGATACAGAACTGGATGCGCACGGCCCCTGAGAGCGTCAATTAAAGGCGGACCTGTCCGAGTAGGAGTACGGGTGACGCCCGTTGTCTCCACCAAAGTGTGAGGAACGGGAGGAGATAGAGTAAAACAAGTTTGCCGCAAACATTCGTGAACCTGGTCTACTTGGATGAAGTCTGTCTCGTTCAAAAAATGCAGCGCGCTCCAAAAACAGGTTAAAATTGTCAATAAACCTGTGAGGCTGCATTGTGACTGTAGCCAGGTATGAAGCTGCAGCAGTCTGGTAAAACAACCACAGCCGCAGCGGACAGTAGGGAGGGGGCCAGAGATAAAAATCTCATTCTCAATGAGTTTAAGGTAATTAAATAGACAAATAAAATCCTGTTTTATAAGCGCAGACTGCTGCATTGAAGTATCGTTAGTGCCCATGTGAATCACTACTTTCTTGGCGGAGGGATATTGAGACAGCAGAGTGGGAAGCTCGGCGAGAATGTCATTTACATTGGCATCCGGAAGGCAGTGTGTGGAGGTCCGTTTGGACCTGATGTCCCTGATGATAGAATCCCCGGCTATTAAAACAGCAGGCGGCGGCAGAGCTGGTCCAGTGAAGGAGAGCCCGCCATGAGCCATCACCCGTGAATGAGGGCTGCCTCCGGGAGCAGGTACGGGTCGGCAGAGCAGGGGCAAACTTTGCCGCCTACGGTCAGCAGCTCAGACAGGACCTCTGTCAGCAGTAGCTGAGGGGGTGGATCAAGGGTCAGGCTAAAGACTTCGCCACCGGGCACGGGGTGGACTGTACACAGCCAAGTTGCAGGTAGGCATGGCGTTGAGAGCACTGAGTGGCGAAGGGAGGTGACCGCTTGGGCCCGGCCGAGGGCGGCAATGACAGAGGAGACAAAGCCTCTGAAGATAGTGTAGGTAGCTCCTACAGGGGCTTCAGCGTGCCATCTCATGGGTACAGATGAGCTTCAAGCCCGCAAAGTCCAGATCCCTCATCCTGAAGAAAGGGAAAGTAGCTGAAAGGTTTCGCTTCACCCTGAGAGGCACCCAGATCTCTACAGTGTCTGAAAAAAGTCTAGTCCAGCAGACAAGGAGTGAATTGTCACCCTGGCTCTCTGCGATCGACAAGATGGGGCTACCGGGTAGATTCAAGGCTTGGATGTACCAGCATGGAGTCCTGCCAAGGACACTTTCGCCCATTCTTGTTATGAGGTACCGATGACCATGGTGGAGCAACAAGAGAGAATCATCAGCAGGTTCCTTCGCAAATGGTTGGGGCTTCCGAGGTCTTTGAGCAGTATTGCCCTGTATGGGAGATCCACCAAACTGCAACTTCCCCTGAGTGGCCTGACTGAGGCGTTCAAAGTCACCCGAGCCATGAGGACGTGATGATCACGACTCCTCAGACAGGAAAGTCGCTTCGGCTGGCATTCTCGTCAGGGCCGTAAGGAAGTGGATGGCACAGGAAGCGGTGAACAGAGCAGAGGCAAAATTGCGTCACAGCATCCTAGTAGGTTCCATGGTGGTGAGACGGGCAGGGCTGGGCAGCTACCCTAGGCCTAGTTACGATGAAGCCTGTGGGAAAGAGAAGCGTTGACTGATCCAGGATGAGAAAAGAGCTGAGGAATAGGAGGACTGATGCTGCAGGATTGTAGGCATGCACAAACAAGGCGCCTGGACCAGGTGGGAACAGACAGAATCCCGCGGTGTTGGGCACTAATGTAGAGGAGGTGAGACTGCCAATCCAAACTCTCTAGGGTCTGCATGTGAGGAAGTCCAGTATCCAGTTGCAGAGCATTGTACTGAAGCCCAGAGGGTTCAGTTTTCCAATCAGCTTCATGGGAGAGATTGTGTTAAATGCTGAGCTAAAGTCAACAAACAGCATCCTGATGTAGCTGTTGATGTAGCTGAATGAAGAGCAGTAGATATGCCATCCTTTGTGGATATGTTGGTTTTGAAAGCATACCGGCGAGGGTCTAGGTTGGCAGGGATGTTGTCTCTCATGTGCTGGAGAACCAATTTCTCAAAGTACTTCATCAGGATGGGGGTAAAAGCCACAGGGTGGTAGTCATTAGGGCTAGACACAGCAGACCTTTTGAGGTACAGGAATGATGATGGCTGTCTTGAGGCAGGATGGAACAGTCTCTTGTGAGAGTGAGATGTTAAAAATTAAAAAAGGTGATCAGCACAAATTTTTAGTACACGTCCAGGAGGCCCGCGGACTTGTTTATATTCACTCTCAGCAGGAGTTTCTCACATCTGCTGTGGTCACTGAAAGTGGCCAGTCCACTGAAGGCGAAGTAGATTTCACAGCTAAGTCCTTATTGCGGAGGTCAAAGTGAGCGTAAAATGTGTTCAGCTAGTCCGGCAGCGTGGCCTCACATATGATGGGGGCGCTCCTGCTTTTGTAGCCTGTGACATTTTGAATCGCCAGCCACATATCTTTAGTGCTGTTGCTGTTGAGGTCTCTCTCTAGTCTCTGCTGATGTCTCCTCTTAGCCTCCTTGATGACAGCTCTCAGTAATGCTCTGGCAATGATGTATGCCTCCTTGTCCCCTGACTAAAAGGCAGCTGTTTTTGGTCTGAGAAGAGCCTCCACCCCCCATTTATCCAGGCTTTCTGGTAGGGGAATGATCTCACCGTCTTTGTGATCACCACTTCAGCAACACATTTGCTGATATATGATGTCACTGAAGATGCATATTCTTCACGATCGATCTTGTTATCTTGAGTGGCATCACTTTTAAACATTTGCCAATCTGTGCACTCGATGATATAATATAATAAAACAGGCATTGTATACTGTATACAGGTAATTTACACAGTAGTAAAAATCAGTCTTTCTATCATATTATTTTCTAGCCTAGGTCACTTTTTTATGAATCAGAAACTAACATTTATTTACTTTTTTCATCCACAGTTAAGAGCAGCAGCCCTTAAGGGAACATAAATAATGGTGAGTAAGACAGACACAAAATATTTGAATTACAAGTGCTATTATGTGAACAAAAAAGTTTTGTGTACAATATCTAGCCAGTTTACACATTAGTATACATTACTCTCTGTATTTAAGTCGTCATATATTCCAGTCTAGGTCACTTTTTTTCTAAGTCAGAGGCTCATACTTTTTTTTTATCTGTGGTGAATGGCAGCAGCTCAGGTGGTGGACTAGGATTGGACTGTAGGTAGATTAAAAAATTAAAGGTTAGCGAGAATGCTTTTTGAATTTTTATAAACATATTATATTTAGAAATATATTACATTTTATATATAGTTTCTATACCTTTTTTGGCCATATTAAGGCATTTTTGGTTTCTGGTGACAGATTTTCAGGAAGTTTAATGTTCAGATTGCTTGATGTGAGGCAGACTTTAAACAAACAGTTTTGGGGGAGCTTTGTAGGCAACATGGTCCCTACAAGGCTCCCCCTGGTCCCATGGCTCATGTTCAATGTTCTGTTTTGTTTTGTTGTTGTTTGTTGTTTTTAGCAGACTTTAAAGTACTTTTGGTGAGCTTGGGTAATTTCTTGAGGTTTGCTGATATAGGACGTTCAGTGATTTTAGGTTCCACAGACTTTGAAACATGGATGGATGTCACTTTTCTCATGCTGTGCTCAGCCACCTTTCACATGTATTTAAACCTTTGAGCCCTAAGCAAATTGGCTTGATTACGTTCAAAATATTGGGAAAAAGGCGATGAACAACCTAATTTGCTAGAAATTGTTAATTTGGAAAATTATTATTTTAAAATTAAATCTATTAAACTAAAATATATTCATATAACAATATTGTATATTTTAAATTATTTTACAGAATTATTGTAATATTGAAGCACTTTACCTAACCCTAACCCTATGTCATGTGACCAATGGACTCAAAATCAGTGTGGGATGATAGTACTCCACTGGCTGCATGAGATACACCTCTTGTTTTTACATTTTAAATCTCCAAATAATTTTTATAAATTTTTTATATGTAGCATAGGAGCGAATGTCTGTCGAATATCCAACATAAAACTATCTTCACTGCGGTGTTACGCACGATAAAACATGAGCACCTTCACGACATCATGCGCAATCAAAAGCAGGGCTTCTGCTCAATAAATCACACACAGATCTGTTCTTTTCGGCACTCTAATTGTTTATATTTAATTAACATCACTCTCCCAAAAATGAGTAGATCATGCCGCATGGTGGAGACGGTGACACTTTGGACACAGGACGCGGCAGTCAATCAACAATCGCCCTTTTTCAAAAAATAATCGCGGCAACTCTTTTTTAAGAGGATGTCATTGCCTCCAATATAAGCTGTGTAAAACACAGGACGTAGCTAAAACATTTGAGCGCACAGAGCTGCATGCTCAATTACACACGACAAAACGTGGGCACCTTCGTGAAATCTAAGACAGGGCTTTTCCAAAAACAATCAAACCAAAATATTTGCTTCTCAGCTCAGTAATTATTGATATTTTTTAACGTCTTTCTAATTCATTTAAGCATTGCACACCATGCGGCGTAGTGGAGACGTGGCATTTTGGACGCAGGGCGGGCACAGTTATTACAGCATAACAAATAACTCATCTCTTCCCTTCATAAGAAAATATCACATGTACTAGCAAAGCATATTTCAGTGTTGTTACAATACTAACAGGTCAGGTAGGAGCTCTGAGTTATAACTTATTTAGGTCAAACAACCGTCAAACACTTTAATTCATTCATCTCTTTCATTCACAGTGAGAACAATATATCCATCTGTTTGTGCACTTTGTTGTCTGCTCCTTTTGAGCTACAATGTGTCAGATTACTGAACTAATTATCAGAAAATCCTCAAACATCTCTGGATAGATTTTAAGCAGCGGCCTCATCTCTCCACACAGAGAAACGGGCCCGGTTTGGTTACATCTGCACGCTCTGATGTCCTGACCTCTGCTCCTAATCGTTCCATTCTCTCCATGGCGCACAAAATAAATCATTTTTAAAGCATTATTCGAAAAATGGCCCAGGTGCCATTTTGTTTCCAGAAATTTCGAGGACGATTTTGAAAAACTCACCATTCTCAAGCAAAAGTGGCAGTGTTTCAGAATCCACATTCCACACTTTTCCCGCCAAATTCAGTACATTTTAAGCACAAAAAAAAAAAAAAAACGTGGAGTGTCACCAAAAGCTGTGTTTTGCTAACAGGCCAATTAGCATTTATTAATTGACCATCTTCAAATTCATCAATTTACCATGATTAAATGCAAATTTTTGTGGACATCCTCTTTTAAGTTGGTTATATGAGCAATGTAAGTTAATAAATCTAAATGAATTCTTAATGAATCTAAAGTTGACATGATATTAAAAGATGTCTTATTAGCAAGGGAGGTGATCAGGCGCCTGAAATGGGCCAGCAGCGCTGGAGTTTTCAGCACAGATATTTAACAATTTTTCTGTAGAAGTTGTTTGAACTTTCCAGCAGACAGGTTCACAGGTCAACTTACTGGTTTATGTATTGTTATGTTTATTTATATCTTCTGTGTAGAATGTCAGTTTTTTAGTGATCTCATGTATGTTTGTGTTCTTTTTTGTCTGACTTATTTTGTACATATTATTTGTTTAAAAAATAAAATTGTGTTAATGTAACATTCTGTTTACATTAACCCTTTGAAACCCGAGCAGACTGGCTTGATCTTTAAAAAACATGGAAAGAAGGTAATCAGCAACTTAAAAAGAAATCACCCCCCAAAAATAGCAAGAAATTAGAAAGAAGTTACAAAAAAATTACTTGAGAATAAGCACCAAAAAAGGACATGATTTTTAAAAGCGCTTAAAAATAAAATAAATCTAAAGCTACAAAATCTTGGATTTTTGGGACATTTGATGCTGAGTTGCTGATTGCCCATCTTTTTCAAAGAGAAAAATCTAAGCAACTTGCTGAACGTTAAAAGGTTTTAGGTACTTGTGAAAGGTGTCTGAATGCAGCACAAGAAAAGTGATGTCCATCCGGGTTAAATATAGTTTTCTGCTCATGTTCTTTGGCTGTCCTTCATTTGTGTTCAGTCCTGTACAAACCAACACAAAACCGAAAAGTGGCCCAAAACTGTAGGATTGGAGTTTCATAGCAATAACTGGCCAGCTGATGGCGCCAAAAGCCCTTTCAATTTCTAATGCGTTTGCATAACTGAGCTCTCTGCCTGATAGGATATATTCCTTTAAACTTCCACATAGTGATACTTCAGTGTGAGACATTATGTGCAGCGAACAACATCACTGTTGTGCTGCTTTCAGACACCTTTTATAAGTATTTAAACCTTTGAACACTGAGCGAATTAGTGCAGTTTCTTTCATAAAACATGGGGAAAAAAGCCAGTGAGCTACTTTGTGTTCCAGTGTGTGTTCCACAAATTAATAGATTCAGTAAAATTTCTTAAAAAGCTAGGTAAAATGTAAAAGGGAAAAAATCTAATTATCATAAATATTAATTTAAAATTATGTTACAAAATTATTATATTTTAGGCACCTTTTCAAGGTCATTGTCTTGCTTGTTTGATTTTTAAATTTTTCATTTTCAAGTATTTTTCTTGTACTTTTTCTTCATTTCTTGCAAATTTTTGGGTCATTTCTTCTTTCGTTGCTCATTGCCTTATTCCCATGTGTTTGAAAGAAATAAACCAGTGTGCCCAGGTTTCAAAAGTATAAAATGGTTGGTTAAATTAGTAGTAATTGAATACTAATAAATTGCAATTTATTTAAAACAAAACATCTTATTATGCATAGTTGTATACTACTACTACTATTATTATTATTATTATTTTTGTTGTTTTGTTTACAGATAGATAGATAGATAGATAGATAGATAAACTCTGCACTTCACTTCAATACATACAGAGTAAAATACAATGAAAACAACATTAAAACCCCACCCTCCTGTGCAAATACACACTACCACTAACAGCATGTTTGTACGTGTGTGTAAACCCCTCCCATCAGCGGAGGTCAGCGGATGACAGATGATGCGCTCTGTGCGCCAGGCTGAAAACGGAGCGCACTCTGCAACACGCACACTTACATCCATACACACTGTAAGATCCTCACTGTGTGGACAGGAAATGGAGTTAAAGTAGGCGCACTTCATCACCTTATGGACTAAACGCAGTGACTGTCGCTTCGGTTTTTGTGAACTTTACGCGCAGACACCCAGGAAAGAAAATGTGGAGATACACTAACTTGTTCGCCTGTCTGCTGGTT
Source organism: Plectropomus leopardus (assembly GCF_008729295.1). Lineage (NCBI taxonomy): Eukaryota > Metazoa > Chordata > Actinopteri > Perciformes > Serranidae > Plectropomus > Plectropomus leopardus. The sequence continues at coordinate 2,239,350 of NC_056468.1, forward strand.
CTGTGTAAGGATGCGTCTTCACAGAGCAAGGTAAGGAAACACGGCAGAAGTGTTTTAGAAATCTCATTTCCCATGCATGATATATATCATATATATTACAAGGGCTGTTCCCAGTCAGTAATGGTTAATGTTCAATCACTGCCGGTCCTGTCATTGTAATATCTCTCTTGTGTTCTGCGTCGTGGTGCCTCTGCCTCAGACAAATAAGCTACTTGACCAACATTTCCCCCCAAGTCAAACCTGTCAATTTTCTGTCTAAGGCCAGCAGATGGTTCAGCCTTCATTTTTTCTGATAACCCTGCCAATGAGAGCTTTTGTGTGACATGAGTAACAATGGGTTTATGTAATGACACCTCGCACTCAGTGGGCTAACAGTAATATCTGGCTGCCCTTGTTTGTACAGCTGCTGGACTCCAGTAACCCCCTCACTCTCCCTCACCCCCCCACACACACACACACACACAGCCTGAAGATGACAGACATGTTGAGTACACATTATAAGACCTGAGGCTTTGTCTCATACATGTAAGACCATGTATGGTGTGTGACTGTCAACAGTTGTCTGCTCGGGTACAATCAGAGGCCAAATCAGCAAGAATTTAGGTCAGTGCAGAGTCAACCGCCCATGCCCATAGTTGTTGTTATGAAATGCTGGTAGTATTATAGTAGCAGCATTAATTGCAAACATGACAGACACAGCATGTGTTAGTATAGCCGTAAGAGTCATTGTGGTCACCTGGTACATTTCTAAGATGTTAGAAAAAGTGGAACTAATTACTGTATTAGTTTGACTAAAACGGGACTGTTAAAAATACACATAAACATCCTAGTCACCCCACCGACCTCCCTTGGTGGTTAAGGATAGGGACTGTTTGTTTTTTATGAGGGGGGAAGGGGTGCCGCAAAACAGGTCAGGCACTTCAAATTTAAAAAACAAAAGTAAACTCTGAAGAGGGACTTGTGTTTTTAATTTTGGCTTAGTTGAGGGACATACAATTTGAAAAGGTAGTATTTTATATTTATCTAAAATAAAAAAGTCACACCTTAGCCTCCCCCCTCCTCTGATAAATAAAGTACCGTCCCACAGCACTGGCACACAAGCTATATGATGTCCTGCTGTGGACGGAGCCACAGCAAAACATATTTTAGCCACCTAAAAGAAAATCAGTATCAGTTTAATTGTACACTATATTTCAATAGTGTTTCCTCTTTACCAACAAAACAGCTGATGGAGGCAGCGGTAGAGCAGCAGCTCCACTGTTCAGTGGAGTAAAATGTTTTTCTCAGTGGAGTCTGGTGTTTTTGATATAACGGCTTCAAATCCCCATCTGTAAAGGCTGTCTTACAGCAAGTTAAAGCAGTGAAAATATTTCAAATATTATGTACACTTAAATTAATATTGATTTTTTTTTTTAGGTGGTTTAAAGTTTATCAATGAAGGCAGAATTTGCTCAGCACTGTTTGGTTATATGTACATGACGTGGAGGTTTTCTACCCCAAAGTTATTGTAAATAAAAAGTTATGATTGTGATTGTGATATCTCCACCTGCAGTGGAGGAGTCGGACTTACTTCATCAATAAATGGATTTTCCATCTCTGCTTGTACTGTATACTGGGACAAAGGACAGTAGTCAGATTAAATGGTCTGATCGAACTATAACTATAGCTCCATTTAACTGTGCATGAAAAGGTACTGACTGTAAGAATAAAATATTTGTTTGAACTTAAAATTTATACTCTGGGCTGCCTAAGGCAAAAATACCTCAACTTGTTTTCTCAGATTTGGTTAAATTTCAAGGTAACCCGGACACAAACTTTGTAAAGTTCAAACAAATACTTTATTTTGACAGTGTATTGTCGTGTCTGGTTTGGTTTCGACCCCTTACTTTAAATAAAGGCAACTGTCAAAGCTACAGCTCACAATATTTTAGAAACAGTGTTTCTCCAACTTTGTGGCAACAGTTTGTGTTTGTCTCTCCTCCTACAAAGTGCTAGGATTTGGCATTCTTCCAAAGCAAGTTTCCCTCAACATGATAGGTGTTTTGTCAGTCTGGAAAAGGATTTATCACTAAAGGAAGGGGCATCCTGGTCTGCAAATTGGCTTGATTTCTTTTGAAAACACAGACAAATGGCAATGAGCAACTTGTCAAGAAATGTTCCACAAATTGCATGAAATTAGTAAAAGATGAAAAGAAAAATGACTTGAAAAGAGAGGGATAAAATGATTAGAAAATTCTGAAAAAAAGGGGGAAAATGTAAAGAGAAAGACATTCTAATTATATATCCAAAATGATGTAAGAGAAATACATTTATAGGCTATATTATTTTAGCACTTTTTAACAGGTCCTTTCCTTGTTTGTTTTGGTTTTTCACTTTTCTTTGTTGCTTATTTCCAGGAAATATTCTTGTTATTTTTACAAATGTTTTGCTAAATTTTTAGGTTATTTCATGCAAAGTTGCTCATCACTTTCTTCTTGTGTTCTTGAAAGGAATCAGGCCAATTCACTCACTACTTATGGGGTTAAATAATGACGTCACATTGGAATCAGTTGAGGTGAAGAGTTTTGCAAAGGCAACTGACGGTTGTAGAATAAATCCACTATTTCTTAGCTTTACGTCCCCACACATCATGTCTGTCCTCATAACACTGTTCCTCATCATGCAGCAGTGTCACAGCTCCAGTGTTGGGACCACTGGAGACGCCCAGTCATTGTCTCTGTCGCCAAGCTGGTGGCAACGCCATTAATGAGAGACAAAGCCTTCTCAGAGTGGAGCATAGAGGGCATGGAGGGCACCAGAGGGTGGCGTGGGAATCCGCGCGTGCACCTGCTTGGTGTTGTGGGTGTAAACAAACCAAAGGACAATTGGCGCGAGGTCGGCTGAGGGCTGGAGAGACGGAAAGAGTAGACTGGGTTGTTCAGTGTGGCTCAGTGAAACAGCAGATACAGTAAGAAAGAACTACAGATTCACCTACAGGTGCTGTCAGGTGCCTTGTAGCTGATCGCCACAGTGTTCCCGAAACGACATTTTGTCATGCCATGTTATGCCAACATGACTTCATTTAACTGCTGATGTCACATGGTGCTGATGAAGAGTCAACATTATGAGTCTACAGAGAGTCCAGTCTCTCTGTTTGTGGTTAAAACAAAGCTGCAAAGCTGGTGACCCTGGAACAACCTGTGAAAGGTCAAAATTCACCATACGACACAGGTGCACGGACTGCATGTGACCATGCTTTATACAGTGCTGGAATGTAACTACATAAGTAAGTACATTTACTGAAGCATTGTACCTACAAATTTGAGGTGCTTGTACTTTAATCGAGTTTTTTTCTTTTCATTCAAGAGTTTTCTTTTACTTTGTTACATTTCAAAAAGAAATATTGTACTTTTTACTTCACTACATTTATCTTAAAGCTTTGGTTACTATTTACTTTACATATTTTATTTTTTGCATAAAAATATGATGTTTTGTTATAAATGAAATTAACAGTTTATCCATATACAGCTGAAACAATTAGTTGATTAATCAATTTATGATAGAATATTCGTTGATTTTTAAAAAAACATTTTTTTAAGATAAACATTTAAGTCATTTTCAATAAAAAAAAAATCTTTAGTTTTTTGGGGTGTTTTTTCAGTTCCATTTATTTATTGATTTTTTTTTCTGCAATGTGCGCTTATTCTTTGAATACTTAAAGGTCATTCTCCTGATTATAATCCCTTACTTTTACTTAAGTAATACTGTCAATGCAGGACTTGAACTTGTAACAGAGTATTGTAACACAGTACTAGTACTTTTACTTTTTAGTAGGAAGAAAATAGCAAATAGATAAATATATTCATCACCTTTAAAACAAAAACAAAAAGGTACAAAACAACCAAAACAAACAATAATGAACAGATCACATAAATCAACAAAAACAGAGAAATAAGGATTGATAATATGCAAAATATGTGTAAAATCAGGTCTGATGCTGCTTGGCCTTGGTGAAAAATGCTGAACATGGATGTTACAGTGTTGTTCTTTGCCATAGATGGCAAGGATGACTTTGACCTCCTCCTACATGATTTTGAGTGTTTATAGGTTTATAAAATGTCTATAAATATTACACTAACTAATTAAAAGCTCGGCCATGAAATCAAAACCATATAGAGGGCAAAAACACAGTGGGTTTGTATTATAATAACTCAAACAAGCTGCAACATGCTTATCAGTGTAATCAAAGGGTCCACAGCAAATTACAGTTAGTAGTAAAAGAGAAGTGGAAGGACACCAAAAATCACATCACAAGCTTTCAACACAGCCTTGTTATTATAGACTCATTTACCCTCCACATGTTCTCAAATAGTGCATTTGAAAGCATCGCCAACCTTTCTGTTTGTCACGCTTCTCTACCTTCACAGATTTCAGCCTGTTTTCTCCCTCTGTGCAGATCACTTCATCCTAGAGAGCAAGATTTATGATCACCAGCATGGTTCACATTTAGTTTGTCTCTTGTCTGGAGCATTCTGGATGTCCTCATTTTTGTACGGTCTGAGTTTCATGGGATCTGTCAGGCTTAACATTTTACAGCCCTGGGCCCTTGTGTCCTGTTATTCTGTGTACAAACATGGCTGAGAAAACTTTGTGCACATCCAGCGAACAGCTACAAACTCGTGCAAAACAAATGTGCTCTTGAAAAGCAATATAAGCAATGTAGGAGACTTTCAGCTCTCTTGGCAGGACATATTTCTGTCAAGGATGAGTTGGAAATAAAAAACAGCAGAGCCATATTGTAATTTTCACATCACCTTGAGCCTCATGCATGAAATGATATACAGATTTTCTTTTATTTTTGCTTGTATCCACAATTTGTTTTTGTTTTTTTTGCTAGTACCTACTGATGATTGGGATTCACCATTGTTTTTTCTAATTTCTGTCCTTCTCTTAGGTAACAGAACATTTTATGAGTGGTCGAAAGCACTCTGACCAAGATATGAGACATACATCTTATTTTCACTGGCCAGCAGAAAGGAAAAAATGTTTGAAATTTGAGAAACATTTAAAAATGCGTGAATATCATTCACATTATATGAATGTAAGGCTAAATTATTTAATGTAATGCAGTGGGCGTTACATTAACACACACTGGACTTGACTTTCTCTGCTTATGCTGCACACTGTAGGTTCATCTAGACAGAACATATCTGCACTTTAACCTCTGCACTGTACAATTCCTACATTGCACTTTTTGTACATACATTTTGTGTTCTTTATATTTTATTTTTCATTTTATAAACTATATTGCTTCCATGTTCTATCTTATACCTTATTCTATTTCAAGTTACTTTTGTTATTCCTCCTCTATGTTATTGTTTTGCACCAATTCCTTGTATGCATAAATGTACTTGGCAATAAAACCCGATTCCGATTCGGATTTATTAGATTTAGATAATGTTTCAGATTAACTGTTATGACTAGATTACTAATTTCAGGGCCAAAGAAACACTACTATACTTCGTCCGCTAATCCCAATTACTGAACTTTCTGTTACTGTGAGTCTTTCCATTGACCAGTGGTCGAATGTAACTAAGTACATTTACTGAAGTACATTATTTATGAACTATTTTTAGACAAAATGGGCACAGGCTGTGGGTGAATGAGACAAAGGGCTTTGTCAGTCTCTACTTAATGGCAGTTCTCAGTGCCCATGTGCAGTTTCACATTGTTTGGGAAACCCAATGAGGAGAAAAATGGACAGACAGCTGGACGGAGTTTTCTTCATTTTATAGAAGGAAGTCGATCTAGAGTGATGCGACAGTTGCACTGAATTCCGAAACGGGTCTCATGGCCGTTCAGACTGAGGTCGCATTTCAAAAAGTCTGATCTGTATCTGATTTAGAGCCACATATAAAAGTGGCCCAAATCAAGCTATCATCAAACAATCACATCTGGGTGTGAAGGAAAAAATTCTGATTTGGGCCACTTGGGCCTGCAGTGTGAGTGTAAGTCACCACACCTGGTCACAAAATAGTGCAGCACATAATCCCCAGAAAAACGTCAGTGTCTTGTTTTACACTTTAAAGCTCTGTTGTTGTTTTATGCTTTTACTGTTTTCTCTCATTTCCATTATTTTTGCTAAGTTGCTGGGTGTAGATTCATATTTACGATACAAACACAAGAGTGCTGTCAATCTTCTTATTGAAGTGGTTGTGTTTGTTTCAGAGACTGTGTTGTTAGCCATCAGGCTTAAAAACTATTGTTTGTGGATGTAGATCAGATAGTAACTGTAGCTGCTGTAAAACCAAATTCATTTTTTGGCATGCTTTCATTGTGTCAGAGTGCGCATTTCTATCTACTTACTCAAACACAAATTCATCGTAACAGTGTTTCAAGAAAAAATGATTAATGGATTTTTAAACGGCTGTCAGACCAAACAATAAACATCCCTTCATTAGCTCCGATTATTGGCTATGATTAGAACCCACAGCATTAATCAACTGTTAGTGCTTCTTCACTGCCCACCAGAACATCAACTTTATGGCTGAGAATTTTATAACTTTTTTATTTGTTGGCTTAATGGCTGGAGTAATGTGTCTCTCTCTAAACATCAGCAAAGCCTGCAGCCTTTGAACATCTCCCATAAACATCTGCTGTAAGAAATCATCTGGGGAAAAGGCTTTGACAAACTCTGTCATTCCTTTTTGCTGCTGAGGTCACCAGACACACACTTATAATTAAGAAAGTGTCTCTTTATGCTTGTAAATGGTTTACTACATTATTGCATGTGGATTGTATTAGGTAGCTGTATTGACATCTTGATTTGTATCAGTGTTTTCACAGGATTTTCACCCTTAAAACAGACTGAAGAGAAAAATGCAGTTTAAAGGTTTTCCAGAGCTCTTTAACCCTTTGAAACCTGGATCGACATCACTTTTCTTTGGAAAAAAAGTAGGGAAAAAGGCAATGTGCAACTTGGCAAGAAGTGTTCTGCATCATGCATGAAATTATAAGATTTAGATTTTTTATTTTTATTTTTTTTAAGTTGGGGAAAAATTTCCAAAAAACAATACTTATATATTTTTTTAATTATGTATTTAAAATATGTTTACAGAATTATTATTATTATTGAGCATATATTTCCTTTTTTGTTTGTTTTTACTTCATTTTGTCTATTAAATTTTTGCTAATTTGCTCATTTCATCTTATGTTGCTCATTCCGTTCTTCCCATGTTTTTTAAAGAAACAAAGCCAATTTGCTCTATTTCCAAAGAGTATGTTTATGTTTCATTTTAGTATAACAATAATTCCATAAAGGACAATGTGTCTTTTTCTCTTTTATGTGCAATGATATTCTGTGAAGACTTAAGAGTTCAAAGAGTGTCGGCACACATAAACGGAGCCAGCAGGAATGTTGATATGTACCCAAAAAAGCAGCGAGTGCTTGATACACTTTGTGTGCAGCTAATTAACATCCCCGTGCTAATGCCAGTGTTGTTGTTTATAGTCGGAGCCCCTGACCTCATGTTTCATCCCCAGACTGAAGGGTTTAATAGAATCCCCCGCTTTGAACCAAGTTAATCTTTACGGTGGCACAGTAAGACTGTTTATCATAAGCACCACTAATTAGATTAAAAATCAGGCGGACTCTTTGGACTGGAATGTGGACCCCGCTTTTAGTCTTGAGTAGCTTTGACAGGAGATGATTTTAAAGGGATAATGCATCCTTTAAAATCATGAGCTTGATGGGATTAAGACTGCTTAGGACTGGTATTAATGGTGCATTTTTGTGCGTTTGTGGTAAAATAACTGAAAAAAGCAAAAAGGTTGAATGAGCTACAGGCCATAACTCATCCCAGCACTGGTGTTTGTCTTTGAAGGTTGGAACATGCAGCTGAATGTTTGAGCTCTGCCACAGGATGCCGGGCAGTTGTCCCAGTGATTCCCCCAGCTGGCACAGCGCTACAAGGAGAGGATATCCTTGTTTATATGAACAAGGCTGCAGATACAACAGGCCAGCGCTACTGAAACATGGACTTTAACTCCGAGGCTAACAAGTGCAGCAGCAGTTGTGTAACACATCTTGTGTTTTTAGCAATCCTGAGCACAATTTGGGCTTCACTTCATCACTGTCAGGGTGTGTTAGCTGTTAAAGGCTGCAGCGGCTGATCTAATGGAGCTGTCTGCGGCTCTTTTCCTCCCATTGTGCAGCCGTGAGTTCGTGTCTGAGCCGTGTTCTTTTTGACCCGAAACTTGACTGCACTTGACCCCAGAGGTCAAAGCCAAAGACTAAAAGCACAAAGCAGTAAAGACTTAAAGCTCAAAGCATGCGTTAAATACCTTGTACTCTTAATTATTAGCACTCTTAATTGTGTTGCCTGTTCTCATGCTGGTAGGTCAGCTTGGCACAGCAGCATATATGATTTGACAGGGAGGAGGAGGCAGCTGCTCTGATTGGCAGAAGGACTGAGATTTTTCATGATATACTGTTAAATCTGACAAGTTGGTTTTACTTTAAAAAATCTATAAAATTAAGTGCCTTGAAAAATGTTGGTAAATAAAACTATTAGTCTTATTTTATGTTTTTCAATTTTTCTAATTGTTAACTTAAAATTTAGTTATATTTACTTAATTTTGTGAAGTTGTAGCAACTTTAAAGTGACAAGTTAAATTAAATTAGTCTTTCTAAGTTGTAGCAGCTTAAGTAAACCAAGTTTACTGTGCTGTATATGTGTGTTCTGCTGGTTGCAAACTAGTCAGTTATATTGTGTTGTATTAACTTCATAATTGGCAAAATCCTCTTGTCTGATCAAGTTAAATCACTTTTTTGGTTTACTGAAGTTGCAAATACTGAAAAAGAGCAAGGTCATTTCACTTGTCATCTTTACATTGCAGCAACTTCACAAAATTAAGTAAAGAGAGCTAAATTTTGAGTCAACTTCACAATTAGATACTAAGTAAACATAAATTAAGATTAATAGTAATTTTATTTTCCTTTTTCAAGACAATCTGTTTCCTAGTTTATTTTTTGTCAGATCAACTTGTCAGATTTTAAGATGCTAACAGATCTCTCTCCTGCAGTAAACCATGCAAAGTAAAAGTGAGGTCCTTGACTAGACAAAGCATGAAGTACAAAAGTAAATCTGCCTGGAATTTCTCTGACTTCTCCAATTTAAAGCAACTTAAGCTGATGTTGCTATGCAGCAGTGGCTGTTGGGCTGGGGTTGAACAATGCGGCTCAGCATGGCCGTAGGCATAGCCTCCGCTAAAGAGGTTTAATCTGCTAATCCACTCTGTTTTCATGTGGCTGTAGGATTTGTCAACCTGCTGCCTTTTCGCTTGACATGGGTCAGGATTGGCTGGGCTTTTGCACACAGGAGTCCTGCCCCATATCAGGCCCCCTCCCAGTGTAAGTCTGCAGTAATGGAGGGGAGAGCACACACCCCTCCACATCTTCCCCCATCACTCAGCCCGCATTCCTCCACTAATGAGCCCCCCACCACCTCCCCCTTACCTGCTGATATCCTCCCTAAAAGACTTCCCAAACTGTTCAAGTTGTAACTACAGAAACCATCCAGTTAAAAACTTGACCAGTAATATTCCCTATCATATATCATCTACTGTTATTTTGTCCATCATCTTTAAATGGATGGATTTGGGAATTTTGTATTTCACTTTCCTATATTCAGATGAGTCATACATTTTTCACCATACTAAATTGTGTGTATGGTGGTAGCTGATGATGGGGAGAGAAGGCAGCATTTTTTTTTTAAATTTATGTGTGTCACTTTGTATCTTTCTGTGTCCCCTCTCTAAATTCTGAGGGGTTTATGGATTCTTGAACGCAACACAGGCGGAGCTCTCTATGACTTCTTTTTTTCCTTTAGCAGCAGTTTGTGACTTGCCATACGCTGGCGGCCGGCCTTATGGCACCGGTTGCGTGTGCATCAAACGCTGAAGGACAGCGTCAGGTTCCTGTGTGTGTTTGTGTGTGTGCAGCGTGGGGGTTGGGGGGGTCATACATAATTTAAACGGGTTCAGCGAGTTGTTCAATGTGACTGCTAAATTCATGCGATGTAGTACACAAGCTAACGGTGCCAACAACAGATCACAAATGTGCAACTACAATCATACTCTGCCGACACTAGATAGTCTGTCAAACAAAAGCCAGAGACTGTGTTGTATTAAGTTACTGTGAACTGCAGCTTTTACCAACAGTCAAGAGCACTCACTACGCAGCAAAGTCTGACGACCAAAATGTCCCACAGCACGTCAACTAGCAAAAACAAACAAACACACAAACAAACAAAAAAAAAGACTGCTCGACTTGAAGCTATCTCAGTTGACTAAGAGGTTTTCAAGTGAGGATTCAAATCTCTGTTGTCAGGGGCAGCTTTAGTTTATTTGCACTTATTTGTATCTCATCAAAACATTTATACACAGTCTTGGCTAACTTTTATCTGTGGACATGTGTCGGTGTTTGTATGTGAAAGTATGTGTGAGAGGCAGAGCGGGTCGTCCTCTAATGGGAAGGTCAGCGGTTCGATCCCTGGCTCCTCCAGGCAGCCTGTCGAAGTATCCTTGGGCAAGATACTAAACCCCAAATATCTCCTGATGCTGCGCCATTGGAGTGTGAGTGCATGTGAGTGGTTACTAAGAAGCAGGTGGCACCATGTGTGGTAACCTCAGTCACCAGTGTGTGAATGTGGATGTGAATGGATTAATGTGAAAATGTAGTGTGAAAGCGCTTTGAGTTGTCAAAAGACTAAGATACATCACTAGAAAAGCGTCACCAGCAAAAAACGTTTTCAAACAGCTGACGCAAAACGTCATGAGTAGAAGCAGAAGGCTGGTTAATACCAGATGCAAAAAGGACGATAGGAATTTGGGGCTTATTTCTTTGACGTATGCTGTTTTGTCTCGGAAAACTTCCTTACGAGGAAGGAATGGTCATCATTTCAGAGAGACTGAAAGACCAAAGAGATCAGTTTCTTTGAACTGAGTTTCTAAAAATGTGTTCTTCATCTTCTGTCAGTATTACCTATTAGCTTCAGTCACCTGAGGACAGGACCGCTGTCATTAATGAAGATTCTCTGCATTGCTCTGATACAAGTGATACTAAATGTGCACCCATCCTGCAGTTTATAGAAGTCCCTAAATCTCACCAGAGAGATGACAGTCCACACCTCCTCCAACAGATGCCCCCACTGTCCAACAGACTCCAAATAAACACATGCTGAACACAGGAGTAAGAGCCAGCCAGAAAACAAACCACTACAGTCATATCAGTTCTATAAAAAGCTGCTTAGATATGAACATGTGATACACAGCTTGAAATAATACATCTTGTCTTTTCAGTCACTGTGGTCATTTTCAAAAAGAATTACCCGTGGCACAAACATTTCAGACACAATACAACAACAGAGGATGCAACTGACACCTTAAAAAGACTGCACCTCCCGGTGGGTGCTAAAAGGTCAGAGAAGGTTTTATGACAGGGAGACTTTGAAGGAGAACTCCACTGATGTTACACAGCAAAGTCTTTCCAGCTGCTGGGGAGTACTTATGCATATGTGAAAAAACAGAAAAAAATCTTTAGCGTGTCCAGAGGGAGTTGTGTGAAATCTGATAAACCGCCTCAAGTGATGTCACACGAGTCAGTATCAGCTGTGTCTAAACACTACAAGATAAAAAAAATTTGGAAGTGTGGAGTGAGAGAGAAGGGAGCTGACAGAGCTGCTGCTCATCTCTGCTGTGGACTACAGGCTACATTTAGAATTGGACTTATGTTTTGACCTGCTGAATATTCCCTGCAAACTTCATGGAAAAATAGCCACAGTATTATATTTTTAAACACCTTGTTATTGAGCAAAGTATTCCAGAGAAGGACAGGTGGATCACCCATCAGACAATGATAGACGGACAAAATTGATGCAAGTTGCACTATGGGTAACGACTGACATGGTCTCAGCTCTCAGTTTGGTGCTACAGTCTACAGCAGGGATACTTTTGCATAATGACAGAAGGCCAAGGGCAAGTCACAGCAGCCCCATACATGTTTCTAGGGTTTTAGGATTGTTCTAAGACTTTAATATTTTCCAGGATTTTAGGGTTGCAAAATTTTTGGATACTTCTAGGATTTTATGATGTTTCTAGGATTTTAGGAAATCTCAATAATTTTAGGACATTTCTAGGATTTTAGTACATTAAGGGCTTATCTTGGACCACTGTTGGGTGTGTGGGGGATCCTCCACTGGCACTTTTTTGATAAACAAACTCTATTTTGATACTGTTTTATGCACTCTGGCACCTGATATATACTAAAAGTACAAAAACAAGTCCCAGTGTGAATCACTTAATTTTTATTATGAATTAGAAAATGATTCGGGGGCAACCTGGAACCCTATTGGGGGCCAGATTTGGCCTGCTGGCCATGAATTGAGTATCACAGGTATGCAGTATTCTTATTGCTACAGCTAGAGCCTGTGTGTTTGCCCAGAGTGTCTGTGTTGTGTTTGTGTGACTGATCCCAGCAGTTATATCTGCTGCCTCTCCCGTTTCTCTCCTTTTCTTTCATGCCTCTTTAAGTTTATGAACCAGAGGTGTAGAGCCTTGAGATATGCATTCTATTTTTGATCAAGCTGAAAAAAATGATCTCCAACTGTGTGCACTCACCCACTAGAGGACGACCATGGAGAGGAGTCTCACTACTGTTCCATCCCGCTCCAACAAAAATCACTCCTACCCTGTCCAGATTCTTGAAAAAATTATGTTATTTTTATCAGAACAACATATTTATCTATAAAAGCTGACCTATTGTTATTATTATTCCTATCCTGCCCTCTCCCATTGACTGTTTTTCCTGTCCAAGTTACATGATTAATAGGGAAATTCCCAGGACTTGCAGGATTCCAGAAAAATGTCAGCCAAGACTGTCAATGACCATTCCATAGCATTGCATTAACAATACATGTCAAAAAAAAGAAAGTGCTTTCCATCTGGACACAGCTTTATTCTGATATTGCAGTGGGCAGAACGATTCTTTTCACAGAAAAAAAGTGGCTCACAGTAGCCTTTTCTCTGTCTCATCAGAAGTAAATAAGCTTCTTGTTTGGAGATTACTAAAAGGGACAGCTGGCAGGATGGGACCATGGCCAGGTCAGGTGGGACTTTCTGACAGCATGTTGTGCATGTGACCCACAGTGAGAGATTTCAGTCATAATTAGATGAGAAAGGCCCTACTAAAATTGGAAAAGTCTTTCCTTTGCGTATAAACAAAAAATGCATTCATATAATAACAATGTGAGAATGATCCTTGTGTACACGGATCTGCAAAATTGTTGTTAGTTGTCCTCCTACTTGCACATAGCTGTTTGGCTGAAACATACTGTGCAAAATGAGCAACAATGTCACCGTTATCACAGGATCCACACATTGCCAGTTTACAGAGCGACAGATGGGGTGGCGTTCAGAACCTGGTTTCAAAAGTTTGCATTTTCGAAGGCCAATCCGCAGCAAAAGTTTAACGTTTCATGCAAGAGCCGTTGCTGTTTAAAAAGCCTCTAAGCAGTGGGCCCTATATAACAATATCTGTGTACAAAGGGCTTATGATAACGGCCAGTGGGAGGGTTTTCCTTATACACTGTGAGGGCCCAAGGTCAGTGGTAATGTGCAATAAAGTTTATGATATCCGGCTTTATAAATAAAACTGAAGTGAAAATTGAATTGAATTGGGAAAAGTAAGGGATTCATGAGCACTCAAACGTTCGATACAATGGCCCAATACATACCACACATAAAACACACAAAAGTCATTCCAATATACGCATTAGTTCATTTTCACTCATCACCACTCAGATCAGCGAACAAGATGTCAACTAATGGTCCTTTGAAAGGACACAGCTGTTGTAAAACTGATTGACAAATCCAACATACAGGGTTTCTTAAAGAAGCCCACTCTCCACTATGAAATAAGAGAAGATGGATTTTAGGAGACAAAGCATAGAAATTCACAATTCTCCACAGACCTCAGTGTTACCTCACCGTCACCACGTGAACAGTAACAATATGCACTGCTTCCTGTTCATTAGTGAGCTGGAGGCCAGCTGCTGATGCACAGTCCCTCTGAGTTGTGTTTGTCTCAGAGGTTTCTCTCTGAGTCACACCTGCTAACAGTCAAATAGAGGAAGTCTGTGGTTATTTTTCAGGATCACTTTTCCTCCCTTGCTTTTGTTCCCCTACAATAGAAAAAGGATTTATAACTCACAGAAATCCAACAGGGGTTAGACTTATGGAACAGATGACATTTTATGGGTTTGGATAACTGCACAGTGCAATCCAGGTCAGTGATATCCAAATCTGATGTGTTCAGTTCTTCAATAAAAACCACTTCATGCATCTAAATGAAAAAATGAAAGAAGGGCTACAGTGACAGCACAGAACAGAACACAAAATACCTTTGTACTTCGGATTTAAAAATGGGACATTGTGTCTTCCAGATCTTTGGGGAGACCGAGCCGGTCCGGATGACGTCAGAGGGCTCAGACTGTCGCTGCAAGTGCATCATGCGCCCTCTCAGCAAGGACGCCTGCGTGCGGCTGCGGAGCGGCAGCGTACGTGTGGAGGACTTCTACACTGTGGAGACGGTCAGCTCCGGATCTGACTGTAAGTGCTCGTGCACGGCCCCGCCCTCCTCCCTCAACCCCTGTGAGAATGAATGGAAGATGGAGAAGCTGAAGAAACAGGCACCCGAGTTACTGAAGGTGAGGCAGTGAAATTCAAAGTTGCTGTATGTTTACTATTTATGTGATCATAGCATCTTTCAAAGTATTCAGATGAGATCACTTTATGCTTGTAAAAAAAAAAATAGACAATTCTGTTTTCGTTAAATTTGCATAGTCTATTGTTTGTCTTCAACACATTCTAAACGTAAAGTGTTGCCAAAGTCAGAAATGTTTAAGTCCTACAAATGCAGAAGTACAAATGGTCAAAATTTTCAAAAAATTGAAAATGTATTACCTACTAATAATTGAAAATGTATAACCCTACTAATGACACTGCAGCCTCCACCAGTCATGCAGGAACATTCATCACCAACTGGAGCTGAGGAGGGGAGGGTTGTGTTCAGTGTTGCAATAAGCAGGGTGCATACAGTGGTCCAGTGGGTACAGCTCCAGTAACACACTTGTTTTACAGTTTTGCTCGTTTGTAAAAACCTTGGCAACAGTGGGGAGTAGGTCAGGAACATCCTCAGCAAATGTCTGATATAATGTATAATACACCCAATGTGATGTTTTCTCTGCGCATGTGGAAACAATGGCATGTGGCAAAAGTGAGGGAGTCACCAGAATCATTTGAAGTCATCCTCTGACAATAATAATTACTCATGCAAAAACCAATCTGAGCAGTCACTGGTCCAGAGAAGTGCCTTGCTCTGGACCATATGTTGAATAGGGACAAATATGGTGTGTTTGGTGTGTCCGTTTAATGTCACGGACAGACTGGAGAACAGGTAAACAGCAGACAGCAGCATGGACTGTCAAAACTACTGTTACTTGTCTTTACTTACTCAGTCTCTCTTTCAAACTCGGGGCAGACTTGGTGTTTTAGCACTGCTAAACCTGATGGTAATTAGCAACAGTGCATCATTGCATCTCACTATTTAAGTAGCTGAAATTTCCACATTCACAAAGGTGTTGTGTTTTCATCAATACTGAGCAGAGCCGAGGATAATAAATACCCATGACTATTCCAGAGTCATTTGACCCAGTTGTGAATGCCCATTGTACGCACTTCCATTACATTAAAAATCCTGATGTTAATGGAGTGGGTTTATTGTGCAGTGGAAGAGGCTTTAGATGCATGATAATATGTAGCGGAAAATTTACATTATTATAATGCTGAGGTAAACATGTTGTTAGGTCTGGGCACAAAAACTACTTGGTTACTTTGTTTTTTGTGATAATAATGATGTTGCCGGTGTATTATCATACTGCGACTGGTTCTGTACGGCTGACGATGTTCAGCAATGTTTCAGCAAAGAACATGGCTTTTGTTACGATCTCATACCTGAAGCACTGTCAAAGTTGCCTTATTTTATGAGTTTGGAATGAGAAGGGACTGGTGTCATGCCATCCACCATCCCCTCCACCCCCTGATGACAAAGTCAACTCATATACTAAACTTCACTTTCAAAACGTTTACATGATGCGTATGAAATGAACAAATGTAGAATTTTTGTGGTTTGCAGAAACATGCACTGATAACATTTTTTTTTCTGCTGACTGGGCTGAGGAGAATGTCAGCAAACACTGAAGTATAAAATAAGCTGTAAAATAGTAACGATAACAAGAAAAGAGAAAATGGAATGAACAGCCGAGCAGTGTAAGTACTACTTTCCCTCAGAGTGCTTGTAAAATAGAACTAAAAGTCAGAGCAATCAATGAAAGGGAAAGTCCCTGCAGTTTAAAAGCATTAAAGGTCATCCATGAACTCTTGCTGACCTGGCTTTAGTTGTATGTCATCGAACATCCTTTGTGAACACATCAGCACTTCTCTGCACATGCCTAAAGCACACTTTCATGTTTCACAGGGAGGAGAGCCACACTATGTACCATATGAAACAAAAGGCAGTTCCAGATGTCTGACTTCACTTTCTACTATAGATTATTCCTATACATCTCTGCAGGAAATGATTGCATTGAAAAGGTTTAAAATAATTAAGATGGACATCAATGGTGGTAATTAGAGCAAATGTTTTGAAAGGGCAGTTAAGCTATTTCTGCTGTTAAACAGGGGTACAGAAAGCTGTCAGCTTTGTGTTGAGGAGACGGTAAATAACACTAGTTCTCCTTTTATGGCATGAATGAGCAGCTCCAATCCATGGTGGATCTTCTGGAGGGAACTCTTTACAGCATGGACCTAATGAAAGTGCACTCCTACATCAACAAGGTGGTGTCTCAGATGAACACCCTGGAAGAGGTAAGCAAACAACCAAACTCTTCCTCATTTTATTACAGTTAAAGGGTCACCAGGACACAACTTACTGACTTTTCATGCTAACTTGTGTCATTATTTGGATCATGTTTGCTGTGAAAATATTGATGTTCTCTCACAGACGATCAAGACGAACCTCACACGAGAGAATGAATTTGTTCGAGACAGCATGACGAGCCTCACCAACCAGTTCAAGAGATATGACAACTACTCCAACATCATGATGAGCATCAAGAAGGAGATCTCCAGCCTGAGCCTGCAGCTGCTGCAGAAGGACTCCTCTGAGAACAAAGCACAGGTTCAGAGAAACACTTTCTGTGATGATGTACACACATGTTGGCATTAGAGCAACTCGCAATTCTTAGTTTTGTAGTTCTTCCAGTAGTAGTACTATTTCTAGTTGTAATACTAGTTGTAAGATTAGCAGTACATTACAAGTAGTGCTAGTCAGTGCCCTTGTGCACAGGTTCAATCTATCATTATTTCAGACTTGTCTCAGTAGGCGGAACCCTCAAATTGCACAAATTGAAATTGTGAATATAAAATAAAATTTTTAAAATTTTTGCAATAAACTTGACACACATGATGCTATGGCTATGCGCTCGTCAGTAGGCCAGCAGTAGCCTTTCCATTATTGCTCCATAACATGCCTACTACGTGGCCTTGGGTTAGAAATAATGACGGCTAGTGTGGTGGCTGCAATAGAAATAAAGCTACTAATGTTTAGAACATCCATCACCATGCTTCTTGGAATTTTATTTCCAGAGGAGAAGTCAGAGAACATCACTCAGAAACACAATCATCTAACAATTATGTTTTATCTACATTGTAAAGATTTTACTTAAGTTTTGCAAAAATCTGTAATGGAACCTGCCTTCTGATTCCACTGAACTGGTCTTGACTACAGACCTAACATAGTAATGCTTTTGACACAGACTTAATAGTGTCAGCTGCAGCACTAGTAATAATAATAGTCAATTAACACTATTAGTAGTATAGGCCTATGCATTTTTTGTACAATGTTTTTTTCACACACTGAGACATTGTCAATAGAGATATCAGTTGTAACTTTATTTAAAGTTGTATGTACCTAGAAGGTACACTAGCTGAATACATTCTTTCATAAGTATAATTAGCATATAACTAAAACCCACAGGCAAATATAACCAAGTGCCCTGACATAACCAGAGTGTCATATTTACAGGACACCAATGATGAGAAAACCAAGGATGCAGTAAAAACACCCAACAAAAAGACTTCTGCGGCCAAGCTTCCACCCAAACCGCCTAAAGAAAAAGTCGTGAAGCCCAAGAAAGAGGTCATTAAACCTGGGAAACTGACCAAGCCTGACCCTACAGCCAAAGCCAAGGTGGTTGGCAACCAGCCCGGTGTGGTGAGGGGCATCACATATTACAAGGCTGCCAAGAGCGACGAGGATGAGCACAGAGGAGGTGAGACTTTTCAGCCCGGCCGGGACATTCTGTATACTCTCCCAGCATAGTGGCCTGTTCATAGAAAGCCACCCTCTCTGAGCTAAAGCAAACATTGTGCTTGTACTTCAGCTGAGTTTGCACTCCCATCTGTGTGCGATCATCTGTGCGTGATCAACTGTGGGTGTTGAAAATGATCCAAATTTGTTTCTTCAGCGATCTAATCTAACCCCACATGACACTGCTGGATCAGGATCAGACAGCAGCCATAGAGTCGCCGGACCCAGAGTCACGATCTTCATTAGCTGAATTTAGTTTCCCATAGAGGACAATATAAAGCTTTCCTGAGAATGTTGTTTTACACAAGTGTGAGATAAGGCTGTGATTGTGTTGCAAACTTGACACTTAAGCGCAAGGCAATAAAACAGGGAATTCATCATTGTGTGGCACACGAGATCCCCTCGATGCAAGATTTATGTCTGTGTTGTTTTAAGCAAAGCTGGTGTAGAGAGCGCAGGTTCGGATTGCTGGTGCACATTCAGCGAACAGGAAATCCAAATCTTTTATTGACAAAATACATGGAGCTGATGGAATGCTGTGTCAATGGAGTGCTGCCACATCCATGACATGCCCCCGCTTCACTCCGCACAACAATGTGTGGGGACCCTCACCACGCAGAGAAAACATTTCCTGACTCCTTACAATCCTCTTTAAGTCTAGCTGAGTGAATAGGTATGCTGCGTTTGCACAGGGCACACGCATATAACGCTGTCAGACCGTGTGTTCTGCCGTGTATATGAACCTCAGCAAGCCCGGCCACCCTTGTCAAATCACTGAAACCAGTCAGATTCATTTCCATAATCTGTGACGAAGAGCAGGCCACAGGAACCTTTATTCATCCAGGAGAGGTTAATACCCCTCAGTGCTCTTTCCTGAAATGGCTAAATGCATCAAATTTTGTTAGAAAATGTCAAACACTCACTTTACCTCCCTGCAATGAAGCCCCATTTCCACTGCACAAAAAGCCAGCTAACACCCACTAACATCTGGTTATTTAATGTAATGGGAAAGGTCACAATCGACTGTCACACTTCCATCAAATGACTCTGCAGCAATCACAGGTATCATCACCTCCAGCTCCAATGGGCATTAATGGAAACACAACACCTGCGCTAATCAAAGTGTTAATTTTAGCCCCTTAACCACTTAAAACCTGGCTCTACAACAGTTGTATTGTTCTGTGTTAAGATGCCTTTCACAAGCTATTTAACCCTTGAATTCTTGATAAAATACATTTGATTTCTTTTGAAAAAATGAGGAAAAAGGCAAGAAATAAGTAATAAGTGACTTAAAAATTACCTGAAAATTAGTTTATAAAAAGATTAAGATTTAATATTCTAGCAAAACATGTCCAGAAAAATATATGTATAATTATTATTAGTAGTAGACCATTTTTGGGGTCATTTTCTTGTTTGTATTTGTTTTTTACTTTTCTTCTTTTTTTCTTATTTTCTGGTATTTTTCTTGTTACTTTTTTCTTTTTTACTTTTTACTAATTTCCTGCTAATTTTTGGACCACATTTTGAGAGTTGCTCAATGCTTTCTACCCATGTTTACAAAAGTCAAACCAATTTGCTTTTAAAGGGTTAACTGGCAAGGTGCATGACACCCAAGCAGTACTAAAACATCAATCCAAATCTGTCTCTGCCCAGTTTGAAAGAAAGACTGAATAACAGATATATAAAGAAGTAACCAGTGTCAAGTTTTCACAGGCCTCTATCCATGCTGCTTTCTAATGTTTACAAACGGGTTTGCCAGCCTGTCCATGATGTCAAACATGACACACCAAAAAAAAAAACAAACAAAAAAAAAAACCCACACACATAAATGCATTCCTGTCTTCTGCAGAGCCGTGTACACAGCTTTGGTCTACTAGCAACGGGAAAGGAGTCTATAGCTAGAGTCCGTGTTAGCAGACTTGCCTGTGCTTAAAAAAAAAACAGCATAAATGTGCTAATTGTAGTGGAAAATTGTCATTATTTTACCAGCCTGCACACTTGTATCAATAACTTTGTATGAATTGAGAAACTCACTATTTACAATTGGAGTTGTAAGATTAAGAAGATGTAAGCTGATGCTGAATATGGTTGGCAGTCTTGCGCACGACCTTTCAAAGTCTGAAAAAGTTGCATTACCACGGCATGAAATGCTGCAATAAGTGCTGACTGATTTGAAAAGTCTGCCCTGCAGCATGCAACGAGAATGCAACTTTGACAGCAATATAAGCAAGTACTGTGGTCCTTTGTTCTTTTTCCAGGGTCTCAAAGACCATGGTATGGTTTGGAAAAATGTTAATGAAAAAAGTAATGTCAAGCATATTGGATTGGACATATGGGCTACAGCATGCAAAAGAAAAACAAGCATGGTCCTTCAAAAACTACATAAATGTCTTCATCACAGTATCAGCATGTTTTAAAGTGGTATTTGATCTGTGTTATAGTAAAGAAACAAAAGTACAATGTGCATCCCATCTGCTTTACCGAACACAGATGTGTAGATGTCCACATGGATGTCACCATGTACTCTCCATAGAGTGTCATCAGCTGCACTCAAACAGAGAAGCAATGATTGTAATGATTTGTTTCTTAATTTTGGTTTGGAATTAGTGTCACATTTAATTCCATTTACAATTTAAAACATCTAAACATCTTAAAGGAAAACTTCACCCACAAAATAACCAAATAACTGTTTCAAGACACACTTAGGGTACATTACTTGTGGATGAAAGTGTTTTATATAGTAACATTTTCACAAAAATGCATGTTTGGGACATACTGAGCAAGTTGTGTAAGTGAATTTCTAAATATATGATTGTACCCCAGACTCCGATCATTTACATCCATGAATAATGTTCACCTTTGTTGATTTCTCCGTTCACCATTGAGGCATGCCAGAAAAACAAGTTTTCTTCATGAGTTAAAGTTGACTAAGTGATCATTTTGTGGGTGAAGCATTTCTTTAAGAGATTTATTGTCTCTCTGAAAATTTTCACTGTTAATTGTAAAGAACTTCTCAGAACACTGTTTCTAGTCCCTCGTCAGGTCCACGTGTTCCAGTGTACGTGTGGGAAGATGCACAGCTTATGTAGCACTGCTGTGATCTCCCCACATCTGTCTGGCAGCACAGGACATCAGACTATGAGGACCAGAAGGAGAGCAGACTCTCTCTCTGCTAAGACCGTATTTCTTTCAGACTGTTGTCTTTTTCACTGTAGACCACAAGTGACTATAGAAGCCTGAAACAAAGAACACAAAGAGTTTGACCAATGTAGGTTTTGATTTAAAAAAAAAAAAAAAAAAAGAAGAGTTGCATTGAATCAGGATATCACCAAAGAGACCTGAACGACATCTGCATTTGTATAAAAGCCACTTGGAATGCCGTCTCTCTGAAATGACCTGTGACTGGCCAAAATCTCCTATCACAGGCTAGATTTTCTAATGCCTGCACACAGAGCTGAAAGGAGGTGCAGAAGGTCAGTGTTCTCTCTGGCCACCTGAATACTTTTTAGTTTAGTTTTTTTAGTTACTCCAAAGATCAATTTAAAAACATTTGTCACAATTTTCATTTTCAAATGTTGTTTTTAATTTAGCTTTAGCCCCTTTTTATTGTGAAAATGTTGTCAATGAATATTTTCTGTCATGCTTTTCATTGACAAAATCAACACTGGCTGTTTGACAATCTGACAAGCACTTCATTTTCAAACATAGTGAGACGTTAACACTCTCCAATGAAAGCCAAAAATATAATACAGCAGTTCAAGGTTGCAGCTGTATCAACATTCTCAAGCATCTTACTAACAGTTTTGTTAAAAAGCAAAATGCTACCTCAGTATCTTTTACTGTAATAAATCAGCCTAAGCTCTTCGATAGCAGATCAAACAGTTAGGAAGGAAAAAAGAGAAAAAGCTTCAGAGAAAAGGAAGGAAGTTGATGTTCTCTGTGTGCTGCATTGTTAATGTGCCAGAACACAGCAGACTATAATATGTCTCCTGCTGTCCAAGAAGCGTATACTGTATGTCCTATACAGTGAATGAAAGGTTTAAAAACATGTTTAAATGAGAGCCCAAAGAAAATTTTATGACAATATCCCCTCACACTATTGAATCGTTCTGCCCTAATGTAACCAACCATTGACAAGAACAAGTCACTTGTTCAGTATTAGTCTCCTCTATCACTGCTCAGCCTCAGGACTGCCTCAACTTGATTGTCCATCTGCTGTATTTTTATTGAAATCAAGCTTGGTAGAATCTTAGATATCTTCTTTCCCCACTCTAGATAATTCTGCCAAGACGTACACAGTCCATCACATCACGGAAAACCAGTCAGAGGATGGAGGAGCTGAAATGGTCTTGGAAACATTGGACGCCACTGTGGCTGAACCCACAGCCACCACTACAGTTCCCACCACTACAACTACCACCACCACCACCACAACTATGGGCACCACAACTACACCCACTACTACACCCACTACGATCACCACACAAAGCACACCAGAATCTGAAAGACCAGCTCCGACAATTGTGCTGGTGCTGGACAACTCCAACAACAACAGTCGGCCCACTCTCCACAGAGCAGGTATGAGCTAAATGCCCAACTGTGATTAAAGGGATACTTTGCCAATTTCAACCAGCTTTTTATCAAAACAATGTGGGTAGTATGTTTAGATGAACTGTGGTAGACATCCCCCTGTCTAACCAGTGCCTAAATATCACCATCGACCAAACACCACTAAATAAATTGTGTAATTTTGTGGTGTTTCTTGGGGCTGTTGCTCAAACTGGCTGTCTGCCAACCAAGCTGTCGCCACCACAAACATAGAGTATACAGCTGTTTAAGAGATAGACCCATCCCTCTCTGTCTCTTAGACCTCAATCTGAAACATATTCTAAAGCCCTGTTTCCTTGTAATAACGAGAGTTTGTGAACAGGAAGCGGGCGCCACACTGCTTCCTCCGCAGTGAAAACAGAGTCCAAAAAAACGTAGATCAGACAGTAAAACCAAGCAGCGCTGATCAAATATAAACCAAGATTCTTACAGTGTTGCATATTTCTCGTCTTAAATATTTTAGCTTACTGTTTAATTGTAATGCAAGATCCAGTTGGCCGCCATTGTTTCAAACGGAACAGGTTGCAGCACATGACCCACCAACCAGCAAGAATGTTTACTGCTCCAATTCATTCTGGTAATTGTTGGTTTTCTACCTTTTGAGCAAAAGCCAATGTCACAGTCCCTTTCAGACTATTGTCTCTCTACAGATGGCTTAGTTACATGGGAGGACTCTCTTTATCAGTGAAATACTTAATTCTAAGCTCAGTATTCTGTTGTGGCCTGTGAATGTGGTAGAAAAGTGTGTGAGTTTACTCTGCCAATAAAAGTCTGAGTGTGAAATCAATTTAAGCCAGTGTTAATGCATGTCATTCTTTCCCATGCAGACATGTTAAATGATGTGCTTGTTCCTTCCAGGGAAGATCCTAAACTGTGAAGGCACTCTGGCATCCATCGATCAACCAGAGAAGCAGCACAGTTATGGGCGCAACGAGGGAGCCTGGATGAAGGATCCTCTGGCTAAAGACTCCAAGATCTACGTCACTAACTATTACTATGGCAATAACTTGGTTGAGTTCCGCAACCTGGATAACTTCAAGCAAGGTGTGCTTCAACTGGGTCATTTTACAGTGCCTACCATAAGCCACATTTAAGGGCTTAGGTTTCAATTGTTAGTTCAGCGTTGGGTTTCACTTGTTGATGGCACCCACACAATACCAAAGGAATGTTTTGTACTTTATCAGGCCATATCTTGCAAAGGTTCAAATTACAGGGAGGAATATGATGCTTGGAGTCCTCCAAAACAGGTTAAAAGAACAGGGGGAGTCGAAACATTTATAGGTTTCATCCTGTAGATGGAAATATCACAATTTATTTCCCATATTCATGCCTGAAAGAATCTTGTAGTACGATTTCAAACACCTCTTAAGTGCACCATACCAATTCTTATTTTTGATGACAGTTGAATGTCTAGTCTACCTCACTCACTCCCATCACTGCAATGGCTGCCTTCTTCATCATCTGTGCCCATGCTTGTTGTGCAAGTCAATGGTGTAGGGTAATGTAAGCAAATGTCTGCAAAAGCATGTCAGTCCAAGTTTTTATTCCCTCGGTTTCTTGCCCCCCAGCCCTGTTGTCACTGCATCATTAACACTGGACAGAGCAAGTTACATCCTGGTCACCTCTAGACTTGTTTCACTACCCGATACACCACTCCCATAGAATTACCACTCATTCACTGTGACCACCTATCACTGGGCCATCCTGCTGTGTAGTTGCATTTTTGAGGATGCAGACAACAGCTCAGTATGGCTTATAGCAGATGTTCTGTGAAGCTTGTCTCCCAAGGAGGTCGCAGTTAACTTGAAGGGAGGAGGGACACAGAGGGGAAGATTCGAGAGAAAAAAGAAACTGTAAGATGTCAGCAGTGGCTGTAACCAACAGCTCATGGAGGCAAGTGCAGCACTTAAAGAAGCAAAGTTAAACAGCTTTTGATACTACAGCACTGCAACCTGAAACTAGGGGAGGAGGGTAAGAGGATATCTTGATTTTGTAGCTTCACTCAGTATGTTTACATGTACAGTTAAGTGGAGTATGGTTATAGTTTGATTAGGCCATTTAATTTGACTTCTGTCCTTGTCCAAGTATACAAGCACCAGAAGAATCAATTTATTGATGACTCCGCCATGGTGAATATTGCACCTTTTTCTGGTTGACCTATTATGTCATATAGCAGACAAGTTAGCAAGCAGCAAGGTGGTTGCATATTGAACAGTGACAGCATGGATACCTAACCCTAACCCTTGATTCCTTTGTCTTGTTTTGTTCGCCTCCCTTCTTCTTCTTTTGTTTTTCTGGGTCAAAGCCCAGTGCAGGGACTATGGAGCATGTGCAGAATGCCTAGGCTTGTTCAAGTCCTGTTGAGGTATATACATAAAAGAAAAATCAACCCCCAATCACATTTTTCTAACATCATGTGAACGTACTGAGTCAAACCCTTCAAATCAGGACCATAGATCGCTATTGTCTGAAGCACACCCATGTTCCAATCCCATGTTCGAAAAGCCACAAGGATGCACCCACATGTACCTCCACAGTCAGATGGTTTATTAAGGCCTTTTGAGAATGAAATATACTTACAGGTACATTTTATTGATTAACAGCAAGGATAATAATATCAATAGCCACAGCCAAAATGCTAGTTTCTACACGCTAACTATGACTTACAAACTATATTTTTGTCTCCTAAACAACAGATATCCATCAATCCACGGTGTGTCATGACTTCCTGTGGACCTCATAGGACCACTATAATAAAATGTGGCCCCCTCTGACTTGCTCTGTTTTGCTTGCTCCAAAATCTGTGTAGATTCATCTGACAGATATCTTAACTTTTATATCTTTTTCATCATCTAATTCAAAACACAATTATCATCCCAGCAGACCTATCTAACTCTAGCATCACCCTGTTTTTATGTATAGTTGTGTTTTCTCTAATAACATTGATGACAATGATTCATGCTGATTATCCAATGAGCTCTGTTAGACTGATGAGACCTCTGGAATGCAGGTCTTAGCCGTTTCATGGCTTCAGTGGGTGGGAAAATCAACTTGGAATCAACTGAGGAATCGGATTACACTCTCTAAGAGAGTTAAGATGATCTCCCCTCGTAGGACTAGGCTTGTTGATCTAGATGTGTTTGGACAATGGGTTTTCTAAATGCACTTACATGCGAGACGTCCTGCAGGGCGGTGAGCTCACAGCTGTGTGCGGATGACTAGGTATTTGGAGTGGCGGTGATTCCTGCTGTTCTCGGACATGTGCTTTGGCCCTTCCTTTGAACTGGGCACAGCAGAGAGGGATTAAGAGTGTGGGCTGGCCTTATGGATGGGGATGGTGGGGTGGGGGTGTGGGGGTGTTCTGCTCTACGTTGTTTTTGTCCTTCACTTGGCTTTCCATTTATTATCATTATCTAAATCAGACTTCCTGAGGTTGGAAGGTTAGGAAAGCAGATAGGATGTGATTAGAAAACGACACCTAGAGTATACCACGTGTTTGTTCAGGAGTGAACCGCTAAACAAACTGTGTCACTGTCACATGAAGCCAGTGTGTACACAGTCTGGCTTTGTACAAACATTGTCATTGGTTTGTTGAGGGGCATAAGATCAGCTTTGCACACACACTGCTGAATGTATCTAACTCATAATCAGTAAAGAATAGTGTGTTTTAATATGTACAGCAGCACAGCAGAGGAACGCTCTAAAAATGGGTTTGCTTAATTTTTGCGAAAATGGCCAGCTTGCTATTTATTACCCTGCTTTTTGCATTTTACTTCAAGCTAACATCAACACAAGTTGGCCCCTCAGGACTGTCTAAAAGAAATTTTTCATGGGGGAAGTCCAAGTCGGTTCACAAGAAATCATAATCAAACTGCATGTCAGCTGCAAGTTTTGCAAACCTGAGTATCTGAGCATTTTCCTTTTATAGTAACGTGAATAGTGTTTTTTGAATAGCTGAGACCCTGCTCTTTCAATGCATGGGCCTATCTCATATCTGCATGATACGCTGCTGGACAGCGTCAGGTTGACAAACTGCCGGTCACAACATAATAAAAGGAGTATAAAGGTCCCTACAGGGTGCGCAGGAGGGGTGGTGGATGGATCCAACAAAACCCAGACTCCCTTCCCATCTGAAATTGAGTTTTTTGCTACACCTTACAATGTACCTCCTTACTCTAATTCTAACCATCCGTGCCCCTGTTGCCTAATCGTAACCTTCTATGCCAGCATGTGCATTTGTTGACGTCCCAGCATTGGTTGACATCTGCTTTTGTTGCCCTAAACATAACCATGTGCTTGTGTTGCACTTATGGTAATGGCATCCCTGAAATGTCAACAGTAAAGTCAGTGGGATACTAAGAGTGTAATATGTCGACGCGGAAGTCCACTGCAAAAGCGGTAATAGGTGACAATTTAGGATTGGAGTAGAAGTCGGGTATTGGAGAGCTGTAGGTCAGGCCTAATCATTAGTTTCAAAGCAAGCTCTTTACTACAGTTAACAGAGGCAGATACCCATCTGCAATCTCACCTGTGCATTTACCTCACTGGAAAGCCAATTTACTTGTTATCCTTGAACAGTTTACTGGTAAAAAAATAAAAGAAAAAAAATATAGCATACGGATACTGATTTAGGCGTCATACACCATGGCAACGATTGAAGCTTTTGCGTTAGATTTACATTATTCAGACATAATGTCTGGTTACGCAAGGCTTACATACTTTATAGGATGTTATCCCATCAAAATCAAAAGAAGAACCTTTTACTCGCTGCTGATCAGTCAAGGTAAACAAGACAAAATACCAGCCCATCCATCCATAAAGAAAATTCTGTTTGATTATCAGCTAATTACATCAGGCAAGTACATTTTGAGTCATAAGTCCAAATTCTTAGTCAACAGCTCAGCTAAAGACAGAATTTTTAATACAAGGTGCTGATAAGCAAATCAACAGAACCTTGGACTGTGGAGCTTTCTGGTCATGGAATGAAGACTAGCACAGACATAGTGTGATGTCTTCCATATGTGTCTGTTAAGGGACACTAGAGACCAGCATTGCATTTATCCCTTGATGTTAAAATCCATAAGGAGCAAGCTGCCTGTTGCTGAAGTGTTATGAGAAGGATTTTTGAGCGGACTCAAATACTGGTGAAAATACTGGAGGCTGACATTACTTTAGTTCAGAGGCTGTGGTGCGCTCATTTTTTAAGCGTAAGTCTACAGGAAGGAGGCAAAATAATACTCTAAACTTAGGCTGAATTTTGGCAAGGGAACAACTGGCATGGCCATGTTCACAGGGCTCCTGAACTCTTACCTCAAGGTATCGAATGAAAATGGGTTCTATGGGTACGCACAAGTCTTAACTAAACTTACAGAGGCTTGATCTTAGTAAATGTTATGTTTTTATAACAAATACGCTTCTTCAAATTGAAGCTTCATAGTTGCCTTTGGACAACCAACCAATTTGAAGAACAATCATTTGCCACAAACGTACAAATGCATAACACATTAAAACAGGGTGGCTGAGGAGCCCAAAATGTCACCTACTGGTCTATGCATATCAGATTATTAGTAATATTAAGAATAAAAAAGCATATCAGTGTGTAATTCCTTACTTTTGCAAATTGACATAGTTTTAAACTATCTCATTTTTCAACAGCATAATTCAGTCCCTGAAATTCAGTTATGGCTTTTGGTTTTGGTGCCACCCTAACATTTTTAGTGGCCCCATTGAACCGCCCCTATGAAAAATATCTGTGGATGTCTTCAGAGATGACATAGTGTTCTGTTTTATAGAACAGAATGTGTTCATTGGTATGTAAGAATTGATTGTTTACCCATACCTGGTAATAAATAAATGAAGCTAATGCAATATTCTTGTTTATCCTAGGCCGATGGAGCAACCTCTTCAAACTGCCTTACAACTGGATAGGCACAGGCCATGTGGTCTACAATGGAGCCTTCTACTACAACAGAGCCTTCACCAAGAACATCATCAAGTATGATCTGAAGATGCGATATGTGGCAGCCTGGACACTGCTGCATGACGTGGTCTACGAGGACACCACCCCATGGAAATGGAGGGGCCACTCAGATATTGACTTTGCAGTGGACGAAAGTGGCCTGTGGGTGATCTACCCCTCCATGGACTATGACTACAACCAGCAAGAGGTGATCATCATCAGTAAACTGGACCCTGGAGACCTGTCGCTGAAAAAGGAAACAACCTGGAGGACAGGTCTCAAGCGGAACTCCTACGGAAACTGCTTCATCATCTGTGGCGTCTTGTACGCCGTCAATGTGTACAACCAAAAGGAAGGTGAGGTGAACTTTGCATATGACACCCACACCAACACGGAAGCCATCCCACGCCTGCCCTTCACCAATGAGTACTCCTTCACCACCCAGATAGACTACAACCCCAAGGAGAAGGTTTTGTATGCCTGGGACAATGGACATCAGCTCACATATCGGGTAAACTTTGTTGACCAGTGAGCACAGCTAGTTTGTGGTACACATCACCTCCCTGTAGGCCTGCCAGTATGGCACCTAAAGAGAATGAAGATTTTCAGTATTTGACAGTCTAGAAGCAGCCATATTGGACTCAGGACAATGGATGAACCTTCACCAGCCTTCCAGTACCAATGCACGCTATTCAAACACCTGACCTCACAAAGTACCAAACATACATGCCTCAGTGTGTATTGGGATGTGACTGTACAAAATGTCAATAGAATGGACAATGAACAGTGAAAATAATCTCACAGGTTGAGTTAAAGCTCATCAAGCAGATCTAAGGAAAGCATAGATTTCACTGAGTAGATGTTCATTTACGAAATGTCAGCAGGCTGGCTAACTAGCAGACAAATAGCTATATATGGTTAGTTTAAAATAGGCAAACCATGTGTAACATCATAAATTGGTTTGTATAGGTACACTTTTAGTGTTGTGTTCGATTTATAACTAGGATGTTATTTTAGTCGTTTCTGAGGCTTGAAAACTCAAATTTTGGTGGAAATATGAGCAGTGGCTGAGTGCAATGGGTGCACGTCAGTTGAACAGATACCCAAGATTTGCCTTACTTCATCCTACCTGAACGCTGTTATATTTTTTCTTTTTCAGAGAGGAGTGTTCTTGAAGTTAACATCTAATGCAGCATGAGAAATTACCATTTACTTTCAGTATTCAGACATGTTTGCTGTCACTTGGTTTGAACTTTGAAGCTTTGAAACCTGAGCACATTGGCTTGATTTCTTTCATAGGCATGCAAAGAAGGCAGTGAGCAACAAAAGAGGAAATTACCTAAAAATAGCAAGAAATTATTAAAATTTGTTTGTTTGTTTTTTTAAAATGCAAAAATTAATTTAAAAAAAGAAAAAAATTAAAGAGCAAATGACCTGGAAAAAAATATTAAAATATAGTAATTTTGTACATACATTTAAATATATAATTATGGTATTTAGCTATAAATATAGTTTTTCCTGAGCATTTTTCTTTTTTTTCCCCAAGACATTTCCCCCTGACTTTTTAAAAATAATTTTGTAACTATACTACTTTCTTGCAATATGTGGAACATGTATTTCCAAGTTGCTCATTGCCTTTTTGCAATGAAATTGCACCAATAGGCTAAGGGTTCAAAGGTTTAAATATTTGTGAAAGGCATCTGGAAGCAGCATAAGAAAAGCAATATCACTCCAGGTTTCAAAGGGTTAAGATTACCTTACTAGCTAATCTTTTCGTTAACGTAGCATAGCAACCCCCATCAGGCTCCTCTCAGTTAGATACCCCATGTTTTATCTTTTGCCTTTTAAGCGGAATTCAAATATTTTACACAGCTAGTGTTATTTTGCTCCTCCCACCAACATTTAACTCAACCAATGAGATTATTTCTGCCTCCAGAGTAGCTCTCCTTCTGAGAAATGTTTGTAAAACTAGATTATCAGCTATTGTTTCACTCGCCCATCTACTCCATCCTTTCACCAAGCACTTTGAATCTGCTTTCACTAATATTCCGGCCTCATGATGCTCCCTGTTTCTTTACCATTGACGTTTTTTTGAGGGATGTGTTGAATATAATATGAACTCCAAAAACAAAACTATGTACACACGTTTTTAAGCTTAAGATTTTTTATATTCATTGACAGTATGATATTTTTTCTAATTTCCAAGTTTGTTGAATTTTTATGTTGTATAAAAATGCAGCTTTCATCATTGTTAATAACATTTACATAACCACTTCATTTGTTGTAATTACTGAGCATTTGAACATTTTCACCTCAATGGAAATTAGCAAGGGTTATCAGTAACACTAGTACAATTTTGGTCAAGTGTACTATTATCTGTGCTACCTTTAATGATGAAAACCACATACCATGAATGTTTTTTTTTTTTTTTTTTTTTTGTCAATGACAGACTACTATATGAGGCACATAATGGGAAAGGTAAGCTTTATGACACATGAGGTAACTTCAAAATGTTGTTTTGGGTTTGTTCACCGTTAATCATTAACAACCACATTATCTTGCTTGTTCTTGAACTATCAAGTGTTTTGTTAAGTTTATTCATAAAGAGGTATGCTGATTGCAATAAAGTCATTTGTTCAATTGCAAAGTCTTTATGTATAAATAATCATGGACTGTAACACAAGCTTCGAAACCAGCTGTGTGTGTGTTTCTGTGCTATGAGAAAAACTTCCATAATAAACCATTTTTTTAGCCTTACAGTATAAGTCAATTGGCAGTGACCCAGTAAATGCCATGGGATAGCAGGACTCGCCTTGCCCGCCTTGTGTTGAAGGGATGATGACTCGGATCTTCTGATTTTTGGATTATAAAGCTCTCATGAGCTGTGTTTAGTCCTCGGGTAAAGGTCACCATGCTCTGCTTGATCTCATTCCCAAAATACACTAAAAGGAGCAGCCCTGGGTCATGGTAATAAGGGCATGGCCGCCTGATTTCTTGGCTCGAAATTTAAAATTCCAATCTAAGTCATGCAATTCTGAAGGGAGACATTGAAATATACCAAGAGCTGACTAGTGGGTGTGGTAGATCCACGCATGTGGTCCTCATTTAAGAAAATCAACTCTGCAGTTCTATTTAAAGCAGATTTCAGTGTACGGTGTTCTTTTTTACACCCACATAATGAGGTTCATTAATGAGTGCAAGGCAAGGCCTTAGGTTTGATGAGTGCAGCACTAATGGTGTGTTCAATCACGAACTCTGTCACGAAATGTTGACATGTTGTAATGGAACAATGATGTCCAAGCTCGCCGTAGTGATGAACACTGACAACTCACATGACCTATGCTTCTTCAGTGCCTGCGCCTCATGGCCGACACAAAGGCTCTCCTGTTGCTAAATAAGGACTCGACTTGATCTTGTTCACATCAGCAGGGCCTCTTGTTCATCACCATCACATACTCATCATGTACCATCATGTCCTCACAGTGGCCACCATGTAAAGCCTTTGTCTCCATGTTACATACCACTGTGAAGCCAGAAACTGCTCCATTGAGGCACATCATTCATGTTTAAGAAGTAATGAGGTTAATACAAGACGACTCTCCAAGACCCCCTCACAGGCCTCTGCTATGCTGACGCCTTTAGGGGAACCTTCCATTGCTACTAGCCAACATACTGTACACACTCAGCCTTGCAAAACACCCACCACTGCAACACACCCAGCCCTGCACCACACCCTGCCCTGCAACAATTCATCAGGACCTCTGTACATTGGTGTTATTTTTTTAAACATAAAGAAAGCCCACATGTCCAGCCAAGAATATGCCAAAATCTTGAGTTGTGGAGTCAGGTCACATGACATGGACTCAAGTCATGAATCTGATGAGTTTAGACTTAGAGTTTAGACTCAGCTTTTACTTATCATCAATGACTTGTGATTTCACTTGGACTTCTGACTTTTGGCTTGGTATTACTCACCAAGCCCAAAGCCAAAATGTTTTTTAAAAAGTTACAATATTTTAAATCAACTTCTGATCACAGATACTTTGCATTAATCCAACAGCTGCCAATCATGTTGCACAAGCTGGCAGGGAAGGTGTGTTTAACAGAACAGTCCAGCAGGTCCGTCAATAAGATATTACGTTTAAAGTATACTATGCAGGATTTTCCTACAAACCATATATATATTCATTTTTTAAAAAATCCTATCAATCACCACTTATATTTATCATCAGACTCTGCCCTCCTTCATGACAATGGAAAGGACAGACTGACATATGGGTATTTGGATGGACAGACAGCCTGAAAATATAATGCCTCCAATCATGGCTTTCGTCAGCGTGGAGGCACTTCTTGGCGCGGACCTGCAACTTGATTTGGGACTCACTTGAGACTAGACTCTGGACTTCACAACCCAGAAGAGACTTACTTATTACTTGAAAAACACACTTTGTCCCATTTCTACCAGAATCATTCTGAACATTGGAACACAGGAAAAGAAACGACATAATGACTGACATGGCATGGTTTTCTGATGTGCTTCAGATCATACTGCAGCTCTCTGCATGACATGCTTTTACAATTAGATTAACGTTTTCAAAACTGAGCAAATCGGAAGAAGGCAATAAGCAACTTGGGAAAGAAATCACACAAAAATGACTAAGAAATTAGTAAAAAATTACAAAAAAAACCCCTGAAAATTACCCCAAAACAAACAAATGAGGAAATGACCTGGAAAAAGTGCTTTAAAATAATTATTATTTAACATAATTTATTATTTTATTCAATGGATATAGTTTCCTGAGCTCTTTCCCTAGCTTTAAAAAATATATTTTCTAAGTTTACAAAAATCTTTGCGGGACATTTCTTGCCAAGTTGCTCAAACCAGTCTTTTTAGGGTTCAAAGATTTAAGACGCACCGTATCACAAGAAAAGTGTGCTGATCCAGGTTTCTAAGGGTTAAGAAATCACAAGTTTTACAAAAAAGTGTAAAGCACTGCAGTGTGAGTCTTTCATATGGATCTTGTAGAGATTAGCACAATGCTGTAAGGTTTTAACAAAAACATATTGCAAACACATTAGTGCGCACATTGAAGCATGTGTAAACGGAAATGGGGCTTGTGACAGCTCAAGTGTTGTGCTGAACAGAATACGGAGAACTTCAGCGTGACTTTAATTAAGACCCTTTGGGCTATTTCCTGTAGCAGGCACTTAAGAGAACAAGTTGGCTGGACAGGATGTAAGAGCAGAGGCAAGACAGGGAACATGTATCCTTTTCAGTGCTGTATGGAAACTTATGCTTGGTCAGCCTTCTGTCAATCCCCTAATCTTTATGGAATCTCGTGTGTCAAATAAAGCTGGAGGTCTCAAACTCAATAACAGTCCAATCATGAAGAGCTTTTCTCTGAGCTCATCTATACGAGCTAAAACACTCTTAATAATGCCTCATGTCTTCTGCAGAAGGGGCTTTCCTGAGGTCTAGCCTAGTGACTGAGAAGCACACCAAAGAAGTCTATTGTACGAGACACAATGGAGGCCATTGGAAATTATGGAGGAGGAGTGGTTGTGTAAGGACCTCACAACATTTTGCAGCAGAGGCGAAGACAAAGATGCCCCAAAACACCCACGGATTTTGGCATGTGATAGGGACAACACTGAAGGGCACAAACAACTCTCAACAAAGGTTATTTATGAAGGTGAAACATCCTTCCAAATAAGGAAGCCAATAATGAGTCTGAAAAGCCCGAAATCTGTACTGACACTCTGATGGGGGCAATTTTGGGTTCAGTATTTTGCCCATGGATTATTTGTGATTACTGTCAGCATTTGATACCTGATGCTGTCCTTCAGTGTTTCATGCACACACAACCGGTTCCGTCCGGCCACCAGCATCCACCTGTGTATAATTTCAACATCACTAGTTCTGTCACGTTCTCATCTAATGCCATTCCAGTTGCATGCAGAGGGTGGCTTTTGGCATCACACTCATACACCAAAAGCACTGACAGAGTGGCGCCATTTCCCAACTTCAGAGTGAGAACAGGCTGAGAAGGACCACTCACGAAAGTATGTCTGAGTAGTTTTTCTGTAACTTTTCACCCCCATTTTGAGGACAAATTTTTGAGCTGTATGTTTCTGTAAACCATGGATAGGTAACATTTTTACCTCATTATGGAGAGAATATGTTGAAACTAAGGGGGTGCGATTTAACAATTTTAGGTCGTGAAGAATTACAATGTGTCCATGATCCGCCATCACGGAGAGATCATTGTATTCTGCTACAGTGCACATTCTATCTCTTGTAGTTCTATGCTCATACACATGATGCAGCCAAACTTTTTGGCTGGACCGCAGAATGTTGTTTGGCTGTGAGAGTGGCTGCGGGCAGTGCATCCTCCGTCGGTCACACGGGGATGTTCATCCCCGGGTCTGAGCGGAGCTGCAGAGGGAGGATGTGTTAATGATCAGTGGGTACAGCTCCAGAGAAAGCAGATGCCCTCCACTGTGTGACTGTGTTTAACATTGTAAGTGTATTGTTCTGCATTCTAACATATTTCAGGTTTGCCCATTCTCACACTCCTGGCATTTGACACACGCTTTCACCGTCACTTTCACACCAAAGCAAATCTCCGCCAAAACACTGCATGAGCAGAAGTGTAGAACAATCAAGTAATGCAGTGAAGGTATGACTGCAAAATACAGTCAATTATTTGTAAAAACGATCAAACAGCCGATCACCTGACAGCGCAGCGCGGTTCAAGAGAGACAGACAAACAGAGCGGAGCTTCTCTTTAAAGCACCAAAGTGTCTGACTGAACCAACAAATACTCAGAGGTGAAAAGTGACTTCTTTAGACTTCTAAAGACTATTTTGTGTTAGTTTCAGGTTTAGTCAGACTTTATGCGTATCGCTCCGTGTCTCATCCAGCAGCTCGCACTGAGCTCTCATTATTATTACCACGGGCAGACATCGTGATTTGGGGGCCTGGGGCCACATGCACATTGCCTTATTTTCAACCTTTCTCTTAATTTAATATGAAATATCCCTAAAATATGTCTTTAGTGTATTCAGTGATAGTAAATAAGTCCCTGAAAGAAAAAGGTTGTAAAGCACTGTACACAGTCCAGCCATATACTTGGTTTTACCCTTGTCTTGTTTTTTCACAGCTGAAGCATTATTTGCTAGTCCGTTTCATGCCTTCCCTATAGACACACAGATAAACCAATCATAGCAAACCGTCAGTTCTTGGCTTTCTTTCCCCTCCCCCTTTATTTCACAAGTGAGAAGTCATGGATGACAATGAAAACACAGAGTTCAACATTCAACATTGATAATACTTCACCTGACAAAATATCCCATCAAGACAGTGGAAAACAGAATTGCACACACAGATTAAAATCTGTTCAAAAGGGTGCTTTGGCCTAAATGTTGTGATATTCTTTTTTATTTTAGGGCTATATTTTTTTTAATTGGGAAATTTGCTTGGTTTTAAAATCTCAAATTAAAAAGAATTGTGATAAAATCGTGATCCTGTCTTAAAAAAATCTTGATATGATATTTTTGCCATATTGCCCACCCCTAATTGAAACTTTTTGTTTCAACAACATTGTGGTAAATGTGTGGTTATACTTAGGAACAAAAAACACTTGGTTATGGTTAGGAAAAGATCATGTTTTGGCTAAAAATAGCTGCTGCGGTGGAACAATTACAGCTGAAAATGCTGTGAATGTCTCACTGAAAAACAACCAGTTTCGTTGTTTGGTTGTCTTGAATAGTGGTTTGCAGCTGACAGTTGTCTCGCCTAAACGCGTTTATATTCATATCTGCACATCTATACTGCACAGCACCCCTTGGCAAAACTGAGTTCCGTGTGCATGTCCATAAGTCATCTTGATGAAGTGTTGAACTCTTGCCTCTGCTTCTCTTTGATCTGATGAGATGATAAGACAACAGTTGGGTTAATATATAGAGCCTTAAATAAAACTCCTGATGGAATCTGATATGTCATTCCAAAATAGATAGAAGATCTGCTTTTTATGTTTTGGCAAGGAAGGGAGCTCCATCTGTTCACTATGGTGACAGTAAAATAAATCTGTCAACAAACAGGAACAATAGAGCTGCTGCAGCTGCGTGACTTCTCTGTGGTGCTGTATCACATAAGATAAGATGAAACTGATAACATAAATGAGAGGCTAAACCGACCATGAAGCAGTGCTTTTCTTCACATTCATACAGTGCCATCCATTCAAACAACGCTGCTCCACAGTGTAAACTACAGCCAGTGCAGTGCCAGCAGCTGGCTCACACTGCTGCTGATAGGAGCTGAGGGCATGTGTCCACCACATTTTCCCAGAGCTTTACCAAAGCGATCAACATTCTGGCTCTTATCTGTCTATTTTTGGTTTTGTTTTGCTGTTCTCCATGTAATTCTATGCTCATCAGTGGGTTTTATTCAATCATGTAACCCCTTACAGTAATCTGATGGCAATGAAACATGTCAGTTTCTTGTCTGAATAAGCACTAAAGACACTTTTACATTCAAGTCACAATGGCAGTCTTATTACTGTAGATTGGACCAAGTATAATTTCCTGAACATTTTCAGCACAGCATATGTTTCATTATTTAATTATTAGATTAGTATAAAAAGACTGAAGCACCACAAGATACATGGAGAAAAATTTAATCCATGGCCGGTTTGTGTTTGAAACACTCTGAATGAGACTTTTTTACATTGCTAGGAGATTCTTGTGTCAGATTGAGCAATAAAAATAGTTCATTTCCCCTCCTGTGTGATGCAAAAGGGATAAAAATCCCTCTTACAGCCGCCATAGGAATCATATCAGCACTCTGTCCTTGAGCAAGTGTGTATTAACCCTTTGAAACCTGGAACTTTACTTCACATTTCTTGTCATTTCAGGTGCCTTTTACAAGTATTTAAATTTTTGAACCCTCAGCAGCTGGGTGCATTTCTTTCAATAAAATGGGGGAAAAAAGGCAATGAGCAACTCTGTAACCTATGTTCCCCAAGGTGCAAGAAATTTGTAGATTTTGAAAATCATTTTTAAAAACCTTCGGGAAAATGCCCAGGGGAAAACGAAAAAAAAACCCAACTATATTTATAAGTAGAATTATCGCTAATTATCATAATTATACATTTAAGACTGTGTAACAGAATCACAATTTTTTAGCATTTTTAAGACCCCCCCCCCCCCCCCCTTTTCATAAACACATTTCTTATGTTTTATCTGTTTTCCCACATTTTCCCCCCACATACAAGTAAGGTTACACATGTGTTTCTTTTGTACTTCTTTATGGGTTGTGGTACATTTAATATCCTCCCATCTGCTCTGTTATTACTGTTTTGTTTTTGTTCTGCTCCAGCAATAGCCCATCTCTCACAGAGCAGGACTCAAGTTTCATTGTACATATCCCATCTTCAAATCCAGGTCACCACGAGGCCTTATCAGATTCCATGTCGTATCCCAGTTACTGTCCTAAACACACACACATTTGCTCCGAACGAATACTGGTCTCCATTGGTGTACAGTAATCACACCATCTGACTCCTCCTGGACCTCTCTCTCCAAAAGAATTGAAACAATAGTGATGACTCTTTTACAAGCCAGGCCCAGACAGAGACAGAAACATGGAGTCCGCCAGAGAGAAATCCCCTTGAAAAAAAAAAATCGACAAATTACTTCCAGACCGCATTCATACTTGCAACACCTTCTATCCTTATTACTGTGAAACAAAAGCACAAACATATAGAAAAGCTATCTATATATATTTTTCTGGGCTCAGCATGAGAGGAGAGAACTGGAATGTGTTGGGATGGGTAACCTGAGGGGGGAAATGTGGAGGGAACAGGAGGGTCCTGCTCTTGCTTTTATGCCAACAACAATGTACTCCACTGGAAGGCCTAATGCAATCCTCACAGCCACACAGTCCCAACAGCTGCCCTTGGCTGGGCCCACGGTACCAGAGCAACTTCAGCCTCAGTCAACCCTGCCATCCGTCACACTGCCCCACCCAACACCAGATGCCAGCTCCAATGAGGCCAAATATCGACACCACTTTGCAGCTGTTGAGGGGAAGAAGGAGTGTTGAGGTGATGCCTCATAGGAAACTGGATTGATTTGTTCTAAATGTCAAAATTCTTCACAGCTGTCGAAGAGCTGACTCTGGTGAACAGAGGAGGTATCCCAGAAACAAGGCACAACAATTAAAGCTTGCCTTATTGTGGAAAGCTTTACTTCACTCAACATTAACAGCTCGTTTGAGTTCAAAATATTCCACAAAACAACTCAGTCCTGACACAATCCTCCTAATGCAGGCCCATTTCCTCGAGTCAAGAGTGCATGAATTTAAATTGCAAACTTGTAACAATTCACCTTAAAAAAAAAAAAAAACAAGGTTAAAAGGTAGTTGACATTGTCCAATACCCTTAAAAGAGAAAAGGAAGCAACAACAAAAAAGTTCCTTTTCCCCACGTCACTTCTCCTTATAATACATCAAGCAAGTAAAAATGAATGAATAAAAATTTAAATCTATAACAAACATCAATCATATCAAGTCCATGTCAAACCATGCCATAAAAGGAAAGATAAATAAACAGGAAACTGAAGGTACTCATAAGTTCAGCATTCAGAATAAAGCCCTAAAAACATATTAAAACCCTAAAAGACTTGTCTGCCACGGAATGCCTTCGGTGGACCCAGATGACCTTCACCAACTGGCACAGATGACATTCATTCACAGAGGAGATGATTTACAGAGTAAGCTGTGACATTCACAGCTACAGCTCAGTATTACAAAGGAAGGGACTTTCTAGGGACCTTGAAAAATGTTGCCTGAAATTTCTCCAAAGGTGACAAATGTCCTGAAACTTTACATAACAATGAGGACATTCCTAAAATGTCCTACTTAGGGTCCAAGTTGGTCATATAATAACATTTGCTATGATAGAAGTTCCATTTTAGTTATCATATTGTCACATAGCAACATTGCAGGGTGGACATTTGGGACATAAACAGAACATTCCCCATAAGGGAATGTCATTTAAGATGTTTGTTTATGTTTTGTTCAGCTGTAATATATTCTACTTTTATTGCTGCCCATGTCTGTGCATAGCTTAGGTCTGTTTTTGTTTTTACTGTAATTCATATACTTCATCATTGTTCTTAAACCTGTTTCTTAATGTTAGGCTTCCAAACCTAAACCAGCAGATAAAAACTAGCCTCCTGGCTAATTGTAGCATATTTACAGTTGCACTGCCCCTATATGAAAACATTTCACTGAGGACTTAATCAGAATGTTTGCATATGGATCTATGTTAGTCATATGAGAACATTCCCTATATGACTTTAGAGGGACAGTCAATTTTGGTTATTTTATGTACATATAGCAACGGTACAAAATGGACATTTGGGACATAAACAGAATGTTACCCTGTGGTCCCCTGTTGGTCATATGAGAACATTTCATTAAAGACTTAATAAGAATGTTTGCATATGGGTCTATGTTCACAAACACAACCAGAGTGGATATTATCTCCACCAGGCTTAAGCCTGAAAGGGACCCCGTGTGTGTGTGTGTGTGTGTGTGTGTGTGTGTGTGTGTGTGTGTGTTTGTGTGTGTGCGCATGTGCATGCATGTGTGTTGATCAGTCTGTCTACGCTTCAAGTGGCAGACCACTACTTGACAATCAGCTTCATATTTTCTGTGCACATTTCTGACTGTATAGGCGAGCTCCTCTTGTAGTTACTGTGGTTCCCATATAAATGCATATGGCGGTGTATAAATGCATATGGCGGTGTATAAATGCACATGGCGGTACATAAATGCACATGGCGGGATGGTGCTGCACATGGTTATGTTTAGACGACACAAGCACATAGCAACCAACGCCAGAACATCAACATATGCACTTGCTTACATGGATGGTTAGGATTAGGCAACAGGAGCACAGATAGTTAGGATTAGGGGAAGGAGGCACATGTTATGGTGTAGAAAGAAATTTCACATTTAAATGACTCCACATTATAGTCCCATATAGTATGTTGGACCCATTGACCACCTCACCCTCCTGCCCTTCCTAAAGGCGGTCTTGTCTTACACTCCTTACATTATGTCATTACTAGCAGCTTTTCGAGATGACGTCATCCTGCAGCTTTTCATGCAGACGCAACAGGTTCCAACAGGTCATGTTCTCAAGTGATGCCACCTGTGTGCGCATAATGTGGATGTGGCAGGTGCTGTCCGGCCATCCACCAGCGTTTAATAACACCACGAACAGTTCTGTCCATCTGCATTCTCAGCTGATGACATCCAGTGGAGTTTTATGCGCTTGTGAAAGGTGGCTTTTGGCATCACGAACTTACACCAAAAGCCCTGTCAAAGCGGCGCTGTTTTACGGGTCCAGAATGAGAATGGGCTCTATCATCAAAATCACATGGAAAATATCTACTATTTTGCCTTATTATTTACAGAAAAAAGAGGATAAACTGGGAAAAACTAAATATTAAAAATAAATAACCGGAACCCCTGTA
This sequence comes from Plectropomus leopardus, assembly GCF_008729295.1. Classification (NCBI taxonomy): domain Eukaryota; kingdom Metazoa; phylum Chordata; class Actinopteri; order Perciformes; family Serranidae; genus Plectropomus; species Plectropomus leopardus. The sequence goes on from NC_056468.1 coordinate 2,280,929, forward strand.
AACCCCTGGTGATTGTCAAAGCCCCTCTTCATCCCTGTGCCTTGAGAAAATCTTGTTTTCATACATTACTTTACACTGGTTTATATTTGGACATTGCTTTAGCTCCACATTAAAACTGTTTGAGCTTCCTGGTGGTATTAACACTGTAAGTTTTGAAATAAAATTTTTGCCTTAAATCATAACCTTTCCCTCCATCACTGAACATTTTTTGAGTATTTCCTGGTCATAGGTTATTGTTAGCCTGAAACATTATTTGTGCTGTTTGAAATTCCACAAGATCTGTAAATTTTAATAATATTTTTTTTTGTTCTGACTTCATCTTTTGCTTCTTCTTCTTCTTTTATTGTATATATTGCATTTTTAAAATTGTACATTTTATGTTATTTGTGTCAAGCAAAGGTTCGCAGAGGGAAACACAGCATTTCACTGCACAATGTAGAGACATGTTGATTATATGACAAATAAAACTTGAAACTAGTTGACCACAATGTGTCTACATTGTACTTTTACTGTCACCTCTCTGCCTTGAGCATGCCCACCATCACTCACTACACACACACTACACACTGAGCTACTCCGTACAGGAGTTACACTACACTTGCATCATATGTGCCAAACAGACAAACAAACAGTAGCACCAAAGATATATTTATTTATATTTATTTCAGAAATCCCTCAATGCAGCTCAAGTAAACGCCAGGAGAGCAGAGTTCCTGGTAGCGTCAGTGTATTTCAAACTCTGCTTGTAACTGTGCAGAAAGTAAATGTCATTTTGTAAAGGCTTTGATCAAAGCTTTTGTTGATGGTTCCACGCAATCCCAGACATACTTGACATTCAGCACAAAGCCAGTTTCTCCCCTGGCCTTGAGGAATGCTGGCTGTATGACAGCTGTCTGAATCTGGGCTAATAAAGAATGTGACCATTGTTGTTATGGTCAGATCTTCTGCCACCATGCACCACACACAGCTGTTGTCTGGAGGCTAAAGGCTCTGACACATATTTCTCCTGCATTCACACACTCACACAGGCTTTATTCATCGTACGATACTCAAGGGGACTTCTACGAGTGATCCATGCAGCATTTGAATGAGTAAGATGATGGGGAATCTTGAAAGATAAAAGAGTCCTCCCTCAAAGTGTTAAGTGCTTAGGGGCTGTTCTGTTCACATAAGTGGCCTTACTTACACACAAAATACTTCCACAAACTATCCCACAAATTCCTAAGGTCACACACTGCAACAGCCAGGTGTCATTTCAGTGTGTCCTTTGACCTGTTTCTGATGCTGTCTTCGAGTGGAAGTGGTGATCCAGTTCCACATTTTACATTTGAAGAAAGCGAGGCTTTTATCATGTCTGCCATCAGAGAGAGAGCAGCATGACAAGAGTCACAAGTCTGCCTCTCCTCTGAGTCAATCCCAGCAAAAACAAACACAAGTTCCTTTGAAATCAAAGCTCACCATGGTTAAACCAACTGAGGAATCCTTAGAAATACAGAATGTTATATCGACATCATGAGCATCTTTGATTTGCTTCTTCTTACATAATGGAATAGATGAGGTATTCAAGAACTTGTAGCCTTCACAGACAAGTCGATGCTCCCACTGATGTACTTTTCACTTAAGTTGGGTTTCACTTTTGTCATTTGGCACAACTTACAGCTTCACTAATCAATATTTTCATATCAGAATGGATCAAATGACTACAGGTCATGTGGAACTGGTTGTTCATAGTGACAAAGAGAGAGAATTATCACCAACTCTGTGTTTTACACCATGCCTAAGACACCAATGCCAAAAGCTACCTTTAAAATCCACATGCGTCGCTAAGGAATGTTGTCCACTGAGAATGCAGTGGGACAGAACTGTGGATAGGGGCAGCATGATACACAAATAGTAGGCATCAGTCAAGAAAGCAGCTGGATTGAACCTGTTGCATCCGAATGCTACGCAGCTAGACAGCATCAAGTTGAAGTGCTACTGGTGACACTGAATTTTAAGGAGCACAAAAGTGCCTAAAGAGTGGACAGGAGGGGTGGGGTTGATGGATCCACGAACCCTGGGCATTCATGCGGAACTCCACAGTTTTTGCTTCCTATCTGAATGTGATATTTTTTTCTACACCGTACAATGTGTCTCATTCCGCTAATCCAAACCATCCATGACAGCAGGTGCATTTGTTGACCACCCACTGTTGGTTGCCATGTGCTGTTGTTGCCTAAACAACATGCAGCATAATCCCGTCGTGTGCTTTTGTTGGCATCATGTCAGCAGCATCCTGAAAAATCAACAGCAGACACAGAAGGATACCTAGAGTGTAATGAGTACACAAAGTCCACTGCAAAGCGGCAACATGTGCAGTGAGAGGGGTAAAAAATGTATTTTAAGATTTTGAATTAGGATTGCACTGGGCTATTTTCATTAGCTGAATTGTGAAAAAAATTCTCATATTGATGTTAAATTGGGCTCCGTTGTGTCTAGGAGACAGGTTGGACAAAGAAGAGATCTTAAAGAGATCTTATTTTGAACTTTCTTCTGAACAAGTTCACTGTTTTGTTTCACTCTCAATGCTCTCAGCTCATGTCAAGCAGCAGCAGGCAGCTGTTTACAGTGAAAAAGTTCTGATAAATCCACTGAACACTACCTGCTCAGAACAGACAAAGTTAACAAGCTGGTGAATATAGTGGAGCATATAGAGGCTACAGGGACAGATGTTTTTCTCAGGAGTTGGTTTAGACTACAACAACTAAAAGGAGAGTTATTGGACTTTTGGTGACCAGAAACATAATATGAATGAAACTGAATGCCAAGTGTAACACTGCCTTTATAAGGTTACATGTTGTTATATATTTAAAGCTTGCTCCACTACATGGCCAAAGAAATCAATAATTACTGCTTACTGCTTTAAATGGCATGTGGAGAGTTCCCTGAGCTACCACCTTATCGTGGTTTGCGTGTCCCAGTGATCCTAGAGCTCAGTTGTCGGGGGCTTCATGCCCCTGGTAGGGTCACCCATGGCAAACAGGTCCTAGGGGAGGGACCAGACAAAGTGTAGCTCACAAGACCCTTATGATGACAACCAATGGTCCGGAGTTCCCCTCGCCCGGACGCGGGTCACCGGGGCCCCCCCCTGGAGCCAGGCCTGGGGGTGGGGCCCGAAGAGGTGACATGGGACCTCCTTCCTGTGGGCTCACCACCCGTAGGAGGGGCCGTAGGGGTCGGGTGCAATGTGAGCTGTATGACCGGTGCCGGAGCTTGGTCCGCATTGCCGGCAGTAAGTCAAACTCGTTTCCGGTGAGGGTTGGACTCCGCCAGGGCTGCCCTTTGTCACCGATTCTGTTCATAACTTTTATGGACAGAATTTCTAGGCGCAGTCAGGGTGTTGAGGGGGTCCGGTTTGGTGACCTCAGGATTGGGTCCCTGCTCTTTGCAGATGATGTGGTCCTGTTGGCTTCATCGGGCCGTGACCTTCAGCTCTCACTGGATCGGTTCGCAGCCGAGTGTGAAGTGGCTGGGATGAGAATCAGCACCTCCAAATCTGAGACCATGGTTCTCAGCCGGAAAAGGGTGGCGTGCCCCCTCCGGATCGGGGACGAAGTCCTGCCCCAAGTGGAGAAGTTTAAGTACCTCGGGGTCTTGTTCACGAGTGAGGGAAGGATGGAACGGGAGATCAACAGGCGGATCAGTGCAGCGTCTGCAGTAATGTGGACTCTGCACCGATCTGTCGTGGTGAAGAGGGAGCTGAGCCGAAAGGCAAAGCTCTCGATTTACCGGTCGATCTTCGTTCCTACCCTCACCTATGGTCACGAGCTTTGGGTAGTGACCGAAAGAACAAGATCGCGGGTACAAGCGGCCGAAATGAGTTTCTCCCTTAGAGATAGGGTGAGAAGCTCTGTCATCCAGGAGGAGCTCGGAGTAGAGCCGCTGCTCCTCCGCGTTGAGAAGAGCCAGATGAGGTGGCTTGGGCATCTAATTAGGATGCCTCCAGGACGCCTCCCTGGTGAGGTGTTCAGGGCACGTCCCACCGGTAGGAGGCCCCGGGGAAGACCCAGGCCAGCTGTGAGACTACGTCTCACAGCTGGCCTGGGAACGCCTCGGGGTCCCCCGGGAAGAGCTGGACGAAGTGGCCGGGGAGAGGGAAGTCTGGGTTCCCTGCTTAGGCTGCTGCCCCCCCAACCCGACCCCGGATAAGCGGAAGAAAATGGATGGATGGATGGATGGATGGTGGAGAGTGAGTCATTGACTCTGATTGACTATGGCTGCTTAAGTTTCAGATGCTTGTCTTGCTGACCGTCCACGGCAGACGCACGGAGCGAAAATAGTATTATTCCCTTACGCTGCCGACTGTCAGGGTGACCCCACGGACACCACAGCGTGTGACAAAGACACACACAAAAAAAAAAAAAAAAAAAAAAACACAAAAAGATTGAACAGAGCAGCTAAATTAATCTGTCTTGATCAGGTAAATACAATTCATTCAATAAATCCCCTCAGTAATTACATAATAGCACCCTCTTGTGTGCAGTTTAAATATAACAGTTTCTACAATGATAATGTTAATAAACTGATAATAAAACGGCTCAAATGAAGTCTAAATACCTCTCCTCTGCCGTCCCCTATTAAAGCCTTTTTCCAATTTCTGTGATGTTAGGACTCTCATCTTGTAAATTATTTCATAAATTTTCCTGGTGTTTTAGGTTTTTGCAATAGTATCCTTCAGGATTGAGATACTTTGGACATGTATCATATCGAAGTCATGATTTTGGTATCGTGACAATACTATTGGAGAATTCAGACAAACCCCTGACTTTCATGTTGGAGTCTGGTGTTTTCCTCCACTCTGAATGTTTTGGTTTTTTTTCTAAACCTTACCATGTGCCTCCTTCCCCTAATCTTTAACATCTGTAGCAGCATGTTGATGTCCCAGCATTGGTTACCATGTGCTTTTGTTGCTAAAACATAACTACATGCAGCATAATCCCACCATGTGCTTGGGTTGACAACACGGCAGTGGCATCCAGTAACATCAACAGCAGATGCAGATGAATACTTAGACCGTAATAGTGGCAATATGTGATGACTTTGGATGAGAACATGTTGGATTGAGAGGTTGTCAGACCATGACAGAGCTGAGATGACCAAACACTTACAACAATTGGCAGTTTATGGAGATTTCATTCAAGCTAGCCTTGCCTGTTTTTGCACAGCGATGGAAACGTGTAAAATGTGGAAAGACAGAATTCTTTCATCCTGCTAAAGCTTACCTCTGAGTGACCATGTAAGCCTTAAAATGCTGAAATGACCTACATTTGAAGAGTGATACTACTCTAAAAGAGCATGGTCACACTCTTGACAGCAAACGTGATGTATTGCAGCCAACTGCTGCTTAAATCAATTTCACCCTGAAGGGAAAATGTCAGAGGGGGAAAACCCTGTGTAATCCACTCTGGCTGTTTCAGCCTGACACCCATCCAGCGGTGCAGATCACTTTCACCACTGTATGAGCTTTGGCATCTTTAATGCACTTAATGCCTTAAAATCCATAGAGACGTGTCAAATATTCAACACCTCATGGTGCCTCTCACAGACGTCGGATTACCAGCGCTCTGACTATGGAGCTGACAAAAGACAGCTCAGGGACCTGAACATGTTGTAAAACATGAGGTGAGATACATTACAGCCCTATAATGACTCATGCTTTGTTTAAGGGATGCTGATGTATCTCAAAGCCACTCTTGCATCATGTTTCAAAATGAAACACTGTTTACATTTATAATCATCTGTGCTCAAGATGTGCTTAATCTAATTAGTAGGGAATGTATCTGACACCCAGCCTGCAAATACCTATGAAAAACAAAACAGTTTCATATCTCTGCCCTCTCACCTGGCCTTCTCCACTGTTAAGCCACAAACTGAAAGATTCTTGTTTTCTTTCATTTTGCTATGTCCTATTATTGTGTTATTTAAGTTGAAAAAAAATAAGAAAAGAAAAGGAGTAGTGATGAGCTGATCAATAGGTGTAATAATGCAGGCGCCTGCTGATGCAGGTAGAGAGAAAGAGAGAGACACTGCCTGATATGTAATTAATATCAGCTGTGCGTGTGCGCTTTCTTTGTTTGTCTCCTGCAAAGAGGAACAGGTCAGAGAAAAGTTTGCATCAGTGTTCAGACAACCATAGAGACGTTATTGGTAAGTATATGATTATATATATATATATATATATATATATATATATATATATATATATATATATATATATATATATATATATATATATATATTATATTTACCAGTAAAGTAAATAACATCCGATGGCAATCAATTGTTTATGTTGCGCGCGAGTACTATCGTTACGCATGCGTCCGTGGCGATCCATCCATTCATTCATTTATTTATTCACGCCGTTTCACCTCTGTGTTCGGTGAGATGGTGCTACGTTACACATAATATGATCGTGACTGGTCACTTCGGCATTGAAATCGGTAATCTATGGTTGATCTGAATCGTTTATCTATAAGATTTTGTTTGTGCGCGGACTTACCACTATACTTCAGAGCTTAGGTGTGAATGAAGTGAAGGACTAGCCCATGATTTAAGTTCATTTACACAAATATTTGATCAAAAGATTAAGTGATTCATTTATGTAGTTTATGATTATGAGTCATTAACACTGATTGTGCTTTAAAGTAAAAGTTAGATCAGAATAATTAAACAATGATTGCAAATATTATTGTAACAGAGCATAAATCTAATTTGAAACCAACCATAAAAATAAAAAAAAAAGAAAAAACCCAATTTGTAATATGTTTAAAAAGAATGTGGCACAGTATGATATTGATAAAATCAAGTAAGCCTACCATATTCAACAAAACAATGGTCCCACTTAATTATCTGATAATGTTAAGTGATTTTATTTACGAAATAGATTGGTCAAGGTACCTGATATGATTTTGTTATTTATGAGATGAAGTTATTGACTGAGTGAACTAACGTGATTTGTTCTCTTCTTTCTTTGAGGTTTTCAACCTAAGGCTCATACCGCAATAATTATTTCAATAAAGTGAACTTTAATGAGTGTAATTGTTCTGCGTCTTGTGTGGTTCTCTGCGCCTGTTCGAGTTCAGGCAGGCATTGAAGCTGAAATCCAAGAGAAGCTTGACATCCACTGATCTAAGGAAACAAGCATTCAGAACAAAAGACAGCAACCTGTGGTCATCTTTATGTAGAGGCCTTAGAGCAGTGAACTTCACTTTTTAATTCACAATAAAATGATAGAAAAACATCCTGATCCTGGAGATATTCTAAAATCCCAGAAACTTCCCAACAATCTAGAAATGTCCCAAAATCTCAGAAATGTCCTAAAATCCTAGAATGTTCCAAAATCCTAGAAACTTCCTAAAAACCCAAAACCTAAAATCCTGGAGAAGTCTCAAAATACTAGAAACATCCTAAAATCCCACGAACATCCTAAATCCTAGAAATGTCCAAAAATCCTAGAGAAGTCTCAAAATCCCAGAAACATCCTAAATCCTAGAAATGTCCTAAAATCCTCAAGAAGTCTCAAAATCCCAGCAACATCCTAAATCCTAGAAATGTCCTAAAATCCTAGAGAAGTCTCAAAATCCTAGAAACATCCTAAAATCCCAGCAACATCCTAAATCCTCGAAATGTCCTAAAATCCTTTTAAAATCCCAGGAATGTCCTAAATCCTAGAAATGTCCTAAAATCCTTTTAAAATCCCAGGAATGTCCTAAATCCTAGAAATGTCTTAAAATCCTAGAGAAGTCTCAAAATCCCAGAAACATCCTAAAATCCCAGCAACATCCTAAATCCTAGAAATATCCAAAAATCCTAGAGAAGTCTCAAAATCCCAGAAACATCCTAAATCCTAGAAATGTCCTAAAATCCTCAAGAAGTCTCAAAATCCCAGCAACATCCTAAGATCCCTTTAAAATCCTAGAGATGTCCTAAAACCCAAAACATTATAAATTCCTAGAAAAGTCCTAAAATTCTAGAAATGTCCCAAAATCCTAGAAACATGGCCGACTGGCCCCTGGCCTCCTGTCATTTTGAAAAAGAGGCCCCCCAAGCACAGCAAGTTGAGTATCCTAGCCTTAAAGTGCCCACACAGTTTATACACCATAGCAAAAATATTCCCCCTGTCAGCCCATAGCAGAACTCCAGCTCTGGATAAAAGTTAGCAGTAACTCTGCCTCTAGAGACAAGAGACGGGAACAGAGAGGCCTAGACTTCCGGCGCGGAAGTGATTTCACCCATTAGGTTGGCCATGCCAAGCATATCATGAAAGGAATCCAGTTTGTGTGTGCTGCTGTCCTCAGAGACAGGGATCATGTGGCGGATCCCAGCACGCTGAATGATAAAGAATCAAATATGAAAGTAGATTTACTGCCAGATGTTGGCAGAGTATGCTTCATTTCACTTGTAAAACAGAGAGGAAAACAGAGAGAGCATGAAAGCATGAATAATTCCAGAGCATTCTTTCTGGGGAATTGTCGAGTTGCTTTGTGAAAAAAAATGGCAGCAGGAGTGAATATCGAGGTGCCTGCAGAGGACAGTTTGCTAAAAAAGTTGGCGCAGACTGAATAAAGGAATGGATGTAGCCACTGTAACGTCACGCATTGCTTTTTGCTGGTTTTCAGGGTCATGGTTTGTGTTTTTTGTCTGTAGGAAGGAATGTCATTTATAAGATTTCTGCAATGTTTTGAATCTGAAGCTTATGGTCAATCAAGCCTAATCAAACCACACCCACCCATCCCACAACCGTCCTGAAGAAATAGGTTGGCTGATTTTATAACTGTAAGACTCTTGATCGAAAAAACTTAAGATATACCTCTTTTTTCAAATTTGACCTTTTTGTCACATTTAATCATAAATAACACTTGTGAATCAAGTTTCCAGGGACTTCATAGAGACAGTTCTGATCTTTTTGAAGTGGAGTTGTACGAGGTACTTATCCACCTCAAACTCAAGGACATCACCAGAACGCCTTGCAATGTGAATCTGTGCAGGTTTGGGTATAAGAGACGACCCGGTGTACAAGTTCTAGGGGCAAAAGGGCACCATGGCACACATCTTGTCAGGATGCAAGGTTGCTTTGACCCAGGGCAGATAAAGGCGGCCTAACAACAAAGTACTGAAAGTGCTCATAGACATTCTAGAGAAGGAGAGAATCAGGAAATGTGAACTCAAGAGCAAGGCGCCACCTGTAATAACATTTATTAAGGAAGGAGCAAAGCCAAAAACCTAAGAAAATCCCACCTAAATGAATCAATACCACTTTCAGTGAGCTAAATTTAGATTTGCACATACCATGCAGAAAGAATCGTTTGATGTCATTGAAAATGCAACAGACTGCTGGAATGCAGGATGCAGACCTTTCCAGAGTGATGCATTTGTGCAGAGTTGTTCCACAGAATTGAACTAAATGTAAAATGTATTTTTTACTGTGCAGAGGAGAAAAAAGAGTGATAAAAATAAACTCTTAAGTATGAAGCACTATCATTGTGGCTGTGAAGGAGACCAGTATAGTATGTCAGCAGAACGTCTCTGTGCGTGCACTGATTTGGACAGCAATGTATGTTGCTGTCTGCAGGGTGGATGAGAACCTGCAGCCAAATCAGCACATGAAATCAGATACTGAGTACTGATCAGGGTGGATGCCACATCTATGATGCAAACATAATCACATACTTATTACAGTGTAAATTCACATACATGCATCAACCAAGCAATCTCATTGGTCTAAAAAGACATTTAGAGGTACCAACAAAAATTAGTAGAGCACATACAAAATGTGCAGCACTGAAAAGTTATCCTTGTTTTCACTGTTCAACATGTAATAGGTCTGGGATGCTGTTATAGTGATGTCAACAAATTCACATGGTGGGATGAAAAAGCATGGTGTTGATGTTTACAGCACATGGCAGCCAATACGGACCAGCACCATGGTTGGGATTAGGCAACAAAGTCACGGATGGTTAGGTTTAGGTAAAAGTGATAAATGGTAAGGCGAACTGCGGACTCCCACACAAAAGTTTGGGAAAGTCAGTTGTTCATGGGACCCATCCACCTCCCCGCCCACCCTACAAGTGCACTCAAGCACCTTATATGTGGCTATCGGCAGCGTTAATACCTGACACTGTCCTTCAGCGATTCATGCGCACGCAACCAATTTCATCCAGCTGCATTCTCAAGTGACACCACCTGTGTGCATTTCATGTAACGCACCCAGTGCAGTCTGCCAGCATATAATAACAACGCCACTGGTCCCGTCTGGGTGCGTTGTCATCTGGCGCCGTCCAGCTGCCGTCTAGTTGGACGCTGAAGGTTGCTTTTGGCATCACACTCAAAAGCACTGACAGAGCAGAGCTATTTGAAAAGTTCGAAGTGAGAGTGGACTGGTGGTCCAATTAAATGACCTAATCAAGCTTTAAACGTAGCTCCACATAACTGTGCATGGAAACATACTGAATGGCTACAAGCAGACTGGTAACCTGACAACAGGGGGAGGAGGGCTGGACTGCAAATTAATGGGTTAATGATGTGGTCCCTGTTCACCCATCCCCAAGCTCTTCAACCATCTTTCCCTCCAGCCCTCCTGTTAAACAGAATCAATATGGCTGTTGGGTGAAACCTTGTGTCTCTACATGGCAGCATGTCAAAAGTTCATAACAATAGCCTTATTCCAGTACTATGCATATTTAATACAAAGGGGTTTCAAAGGGATTTCTAAATCAACTGTTGTTGGATTTAACCAGAAAAACAAAACTCTTCAAGGAAAAGAATCATTAAAGTAACCGGAGATTTTTACATTTTTATTTTTACATGGTAACAGAAGCGTCTGCTCTGAGGGGTCAAAGCCAAAATATGGACATGTGCAACAAAGATGTCTATGATCTCATTACTCTGGATATGATTTGGACATTTCTCAAAAATGCCACATAGTCTGTACTGCATTAAATTACTTTATAAGGGTGTTTTTTTTTTTAACAAAGGACATCTGGAATCATCCTCAGGAATACTGGACCTTGTAAAGATGGTTTTAATGATGGCACAGATCCCTCACTGCTTTTCTGCACCTCCTGTCTCATCTGCTATGGACACCATAGTCGTAAGCATGACTGGGAAATTCTTTCTGAGAGGTCTGGAAATGCAGTATCATTTAGATATTAACATAACAATAACAGGCAGCATTCTCTTCTTCTCCTGAAATATTTCTGTCTGAGGGAAATTAAGGCTTTATTTGTTTGTATTGTAATGTTGAGTATGATGTCCACTGAGGACATGTTTCATCGTGTTTTTGGAGTGTTTCCACTTTCCATATCTAACAAGTCTTAAATGATGAGTTAATAACCCAGCGCGAATCAACAGTGGGAGGGAAATGGGCCCAATGATCTCAGTCAGCAGGTCTGTTTCACTGGAACTGCTCTCAACACAGCCAACTGCCAAGTCTTTTGATCAACTGATTTACACATTTAACCCTTTGACCCTTCCAAAATAACTCAGTTTTTCATTGATTCTTATTTTTTGAAGATTACTCATGGTACTACAGGTGAATTATACAGGGGCTTCTCCTTAATGAATTTAAATGTAACTAATTATATATAACAGTTTTGGGAAAAGGAAGCCAATGCAGAAATATCAGAAAAATCATGGCTTCAACTATTGGAAACAGTCTACCTCCACTAACTCCTTGTTTTTTAGAGATTTGTGAAAAATGTGATGTGGCTCTTTGTTATTCCCAGTCAAAAACACAAATTCAACAGGTTTCTACAGCCATGCTGGAGGGAGTGCGAATCTTCTGGTCTTAGTAAGGTCTATAGTAAGGTTTTTTGGGGGAAGGAGTGGACCATTTAGTATCAAGGGTTCTGGATTTGGCAACTGATATGTCACAATGACAAAATTCTAGCTGCAGAGGACCTCCCCCTTTATTGTCCTTTTTGTCAACATAGTTAATTCCATTTGTTTAATGGGAAAAAAGACTTTCTCCCTTAGACTACACAAAAGAGAAGGGGGATAAATATGGGAGAAATGGGATTGTTACAATCACCCAATGTTGTAACTTTTGTCTGTCTGTTGTTGTTGTCTTTTTGTATATAATAATATAGTATATATATATATATATATATATATATATATATAAATATATATATATATATATATATATATATATATATATACATATATATATATATATATACATATATATATATTTAAATCCCCAGTGTGGGGGTTAATGATTGATAAGACTACTGACTACTGATTTCTGTCACCATGCAACTGGGTCTTGTTGTAAAGTGAGATTACTTAAATAGAATTTAAAATATTTTTTATAGCTTTTTGGGTCCCGACAGAGTGGGATGCACTGTTGTAAAAACCACAGTCCTGCATTTGGGTGAGGTGTCTGATGGGGATCTCTGCAACGTTATATGATACCATACTGAGAGTCATTTAGGACGACAAGAGACTACCTACAAACAAGCAGTGACCAGTGACAGAGCTTCGGTGATGAGTGGTGAGTTGGGTTTTTTTTGGCTTTTCCCTTTAGTTTAGTTTGGGTATTTGAGTATAACATGGGGGTCTTTTCTTTTAGGAAAAAAAATGGAGTTGGAAAAAGGCTCCAGAATGCATTCCCTTACCTGATAACTGTCCACTGTGTTGCACATCGCCTCAATCTGGCTGTGTCAGACTGCATCAAGGGCCAGAGAGGAGTGCCTTACTGAATTAATATGCAAGGACTATGGGAACAATCTTCTGGTTCTACCAGGCCTCCACAAACAGGACCAGCAGTCTCAAAGAAATGGAGAGACTTTTTGAGTGCAGTCAAATCAAACTGCAAGTTAGCGGCATTCAGTGTCAGATTATTCAGATACACTTTTATATATATATATTCATATTTACCTTTTCTGCATGTATTATCTTCATCAATTTATTTTCTAGGGAAGAAATACTAGCTTCCGGGTAGGGGACAAACAAGGAGGCTACAGATGTGATGCGCTATAATCTGCCTGCTCTCATCACAGACCTTTCATTCCAAGCCCCAAATGAGCCAACAGCTCAAGGTCTATATTCCTTTTCCAAGGACCAGTTCCTTCCCCATACCCTTTGCCTGATACCTGTTGGTACATGAAAAGATCCACTGGCAATTTTTGGTTTTCAAGTAAAGAAATCTTTTCTTCTCCCAATCTGATGCTGGTCTGAAGCCTCTGCAGGAAGAGATCCCTGCATACTTCAGAATAGATGTGTTGGACAGATTCACAAACTCTGTAAATATTGTATATAACATACTCCAAGTGTGAATTTATTTAAGTAGTTAATCTGGACTCAAATGTTTTATTGAAACTACTGAACTTTGTTCAAATCTTTTTACAGGTGATGGAGCCGTTTCTGTGTGCACTGACTGAGAAAATCGAGAGCTGGTTCCTGGAACATCGGCAGTTTATCTATCTTCGGTGAGTTCTCTCTCAGATAGATTCTGACAAAAAATGCAGCGTGTGGGGAGGTGGAGATGATGAGACTGGCAGAGCAGCTCCTAAGACTGAAGGAGAGGGAGTCTGATCTTGTGAATGACTGGTGACCATCGATGGACCAGACCAAGAGGCCTTGCACCATAAGGAATGCTTGAGGAGGTTTTATAGGATGAAGAATAAGAGGCTGAAATGTTCTGCCTCTGTGAACCTTGTTCATTAAAAAAAACTTGTTTTTAAAAAATGCTTCTTTTTTATCCTTTGAACTGTTTGTCTTTCTTTCTTTTTTTTTAACAACTTTGCTTTTTTTGTTTGCGATTTAGCACTTTAACTGTTAATTTGTATATTTTTATTTTGTTATATTATCTCTAAGGAACCACCAGAACACAGTTAAATGAAATACACTTACTGAGGGACACATTTTGCCATCTTTTTGAGTTGTTATAAACCTTTTATCTTCTGTGATGGAATCACAGCCGTGATGATATACAGTACAACATCACTCCCTCTCTCGTGATATTGCCTCAATGAATGGCCACTGACCAAGCAGCGATTATTGATAGTTGGGAGGAGAATGTGTTGGATGACTGGACAGAAGTGCTTTGATTGATGGCAGCCCTGTGTTTTGAACCAGTCTTGCCCTGTTATAGTGTATGGTGTATCTTAGTCCCACACGACAACAAACCCAAGTTGGTGCTGATACAGTCGAAATCCAAAAAGGGTATGAAATTAACTCTTTTGTCCACCTGCCACCAAGGCTAGTGAATTCAAAAATCTACCAGACACTCAATAAATTATCATTGTGATTTAGGCTGGTGAATGAAGCAAATCTAGCTGCCACTTGCATATTTAAATAGCGTTTGGCTGATGGCTGGTGCTAATTTCCAACCCTGGTAAATATCATATTACTGTTTTATCGTCATGCAAATTAGCATAAAGTCCATTGTAGCTTTTTTTTTTCCATAGCGTTGGTTTAGCTGGTTATGTGTTTCAAATTTTAAGTCAGTCCGACTCAGAGTTTTAGAGATCATATTTTATGTGAAGCGTTTCCACTTATGGTAAAGTTTTGTTTCTGTGGCTCATTTCAGCTCAAAGCAAATTGAGCGATGGCATGTAGATAACAATATAATAATAATAATAAACCAGCTCACTTTCAGGGTTTAAACTCTAAATATGACATAAGTGTGCATGTGTGTGCGTGTGTCCACTTTATAGACCACAGCAGTGGTACAGTGGGACATGAGCAGTTTGTTTAGGATTCCAGTGAGACACAAACAAACATTCCTCTGCTGCAGTGATCACTTGGCTCACCGTCAGGAAGCAGGACCCTGCTTTCCCAGGAGAACTGACCTCACCATCAGAAATGGTCGAGACTCTGAAACTGGATTTGGAATGTAGGACTGCTCTATGCAAAAGGTTATTTTCTCAGAGTTAGCGCGTCATGTGCAACGGCTTCCTCTCCAAAAAGCACTGCATGGAAACACGGTTTTTATGTGAAACTCATCCGGGGTCAGAGCACTTCAGGGGTTTTATAACACTGATACTGTTCACGCTGGTAAGAATGTGTGGAAATGCTCCTCCCAGGAGATCTGATAAAAACTTCAATCTGTCCTCAGTGAGTGCAGGTAACACCAGGAGGCCTGAGCAATCTCACATTCCCACAGCTTCCATCAACATGCTTCCTCCCAAGCGCTTCGAGCTCTCTGGCCAAGTACTACAGCCAAAACACACTCTACTGGTCATGTAACATGCTGATTATAAAACCAAACATTTACTTCATGGCTAACTGGAGCATCTATGCTTGTAGAACTTTTCTTGCGTCACATTCTTACCAAACATTCGCAGTGTGTTATGAGAAGAGTTGAGGAGCAATGTTAATAGCTGCAGTTAACCCTTTGAAATCTCAGCATTTCTTTCAAAAACATGGGAAGAAGGTAAATACCAACAAAAGACAGAATGACCCAAAAATTTGCAAGAAATTTGTAAAAATGTTACAGAAAAATTACATGAAATTTTGTGTGTGTGTGTGTGTCACAAAAGTATAATTTTAAATATGTAATTATGATAATAATTAAATGTAGTTTCTCAGGCTTTTTTTTTTGTTAGCATGTTGTGTTTGCCTTTTTCCCATGATTTTGAAAGACATTGCAACAATTTGCTCAGAGTTCTAAGGTTTAAATAGTTGTGAAGGCATCTGAAAGCAGCACAAGGAAAGTCATGTCACTCCAGGTTTCAAAGGGTTAAACCAGCACTGTAGAGTCTGGTGTTAAACTACATCAGTGCTTCTCAATGTCGAGGTTGGGACCCCTCAAAAGGGTTGTAGGATCAATCATGAAAACATAAACAGAATAGGAAAGTGGAAAAAAGAAAGAATTTTGCTACTTTTTTGTTCAGTGTTTTTTATATATACATATATATACAGATTTTTCTATTAGCTTATCTTTGCAAGTTACTGTGAATCTGACCTTGGAAATTAATTAGATAAAAAAAACATGTTAGAAAGAAAAATTACTCTTTGGTGTAACTGGTTGCAGCTGGTGGAAATGATGAGGTCTTGTAAAAATACAATTCAGGGGTCAAAGGTGGAAATGATGAGGTCTTGTGAAAATACAATTCAGGGGTCAAAGGTCAAAAAGGTTGGGTGACTACATCCTGGGAAAGCTTCTTAGTAGTGTCATTTAAGTGAGTTATGATTTAAAGCACTTTTGCCCCATTTGCAGCTGGTGATGGTAACTTGATCACTATGGTCAGCAGTGCTGCCACTGGTCCATCCATCCTTTAGACATTTTGGACAGTAGGACCTTTCCTGTGGCGCTTCCATCACGCCACAATTTCTACTTGTAAAGAGGAAATATTAAACTTCAGCAGGATTACCTCCAGTTCCAACTCCTTGACAGACTTTATTGTGGGTGGCCTCATAGTGAGGCTTAATAAAACTTGTTTTTCTGTTCATTTCTTAACAAATATATCTTCCTCCTGTGTCTTAATGCAACCTCCTGTCAACTTCTGTTTTTGTAAACATCGTCAAAATTACAGTTCATTTAAATTCAAGACTTGCAACATGAAGCAACACTTCATTTGCAGACAGTGTTCCACAGCTAAGGAGCAGAAATAGATTATACAGCATAGTATATCATGTGTACAGTGTGTTGTTGTGGCTTTGTTTCTGGTTGGCAATGTTTTCACCATGTGACTCTGTGTGTGTTTGTGTCATCTTAGCTTTACGTGGTCCTAGTGACACATGCTGCAGTGAAGCCGTTTTGAGTACTTTGCCAGTTGTTATTTGTCTGTGTGTCCTTTTGTGGACAGATTTTTGTGATTAAGTCATGAGACTTTGCAGGTGTGTAGTTGAGAACACTAATGGCCATGCTGTTTTTCCATCCCCAAAATTTAGCCTAACATTGGAGTGTTATTCAGCCCTCTTATGGTGCATTTCCACTACATGGTAGCGGCTCTACTCTTACTCTACACTACTGACCCTTGGTATCAGGTACTTTTCTGGAGGTTGTTTACCATTACAAAACAGAACCGCCTCAGTGTAGCTGGTTGTCATAGTGACGCCATGCAACATTGCCATGAGATCAGTTTCAATGTGACACACACATATGCACATGGTTCAAAGTACACAGTGGCTTTCGGGGGAACCCAATTTTCTGGTGTGCACCACTAAACGTGTCACATGTATGCAGTCAATAACAGGGTTACTGCGAAAAAGATTTTATTAATACCCGCCAGTAACATTTCCAAGTAACATCATGCTTGGACACACTCAGCCCGGGAAATCCTCTTAAAGATAGGAAACATAACACATTAATTACAGACATTAATCGCATCACGATTAACTAGTTAATGCTGACAACCCTAGTTTTAATGCTGAATTAGCTTTTTTTTTGCCATTAAGAGGCAGGTAAACTCAAGCTGACAGACATACAGCTCTGATGTTGTCTGATAAACTTGCTATGACTAATATGTGACATGTGACATGACTAACGTGACGTAGAGCAACACTATGCCACTGGAGGCCACGTTTTGATAAAATAACTTTGTGAAAAGGATCCCCATGTACATGGAGCCGCAAAAACAACAAAAATGCTGTAGTATGCATGCCAGCCCAGTAGTTGGACGTGTAACTTTATAATGACACACCACAGAAGAGCACCTCACACCTGTGCATAAAGATGTTCCTCTACACAGCAGTTATTGTGGTCCTTCCTCTCGCGCATTGCTATTTGTCTGAAACATAATGCAAATGCGTAAAGTGCGGCCATGACATCACTGTTCTCACAGGATCCAAGCATTCCCAGTTTACACGGTGGCATTTTAAAAAAAAATTGCACTCTGGAACCTGATTATAAAAGTTGTTTTTTTCAGGCCCCCAAAATAACATCATGTGAACGAAAAGACAAACCACAATGAAAGTTTTACGTTTTCATGCAAGAACCGTGAGTCCTTGTCCTGTTGTCCAATGATCAACGATGAACTGCCAACACGTGTTGAATTTTGCACTTTGCACATGGATAAGGCATCTTGCATCATGCACTTTATACCATGTACTTTATTCCACACAGATTACATTGCTACTATACCTGCACTTTTGTCCTCCATATGAATTACTATATTGTCTGGTGTACCCATTTTGTGTTGTATATTGTTTTTCTTTCTTTCTTTCTTTTCTTTTTATTTTGTTCTTTATTTCTATTGTCTGTTGCCTGCAAAGGGACTATGGATGTAAATTAGCAAACCTGCTAACTCATATTTACATTTGCATTTTATACTGACGTCCATTAATATTCTGTGTCCCTTTTGAGTTAATACACAAATAAAAACTAGAGACCATCTTGGGAAAGGATCATTTCAGGCACGATACAGCAATCCACAACATGAAATGAAATACAGGCGGAGTAAAGTGTACCCAATTATACCATTGCTTTTTTTTTGGACCACACCCGTTTTTTAAACTCCACCATCATTGTAATCTCAACCACACACTCGTAAAGTTCCTTTAGCCAGGAGTGTAAAGTGGGGGAGCAATGACCCTTTTCCTACTGCCTATCTCCCTGACCTCCTGGTTGGACCACATCCATCTTCAAACCAAGCTTTTATTGTGATCTCAGCTACACACCTGTAAAGCTTTAAGACTGCAACTTGTATATTTGTGACATTATTGGGTTGTCCACAGATATAAACAACCTGCAAAGTACTCAAAACACTTTCTGTTGTAGTTCCCGCTACAGTTGGTGTCATCAGGACCACATTTCGCCATGATGAGGGCCAAATGATGCAGGCCAACAGCAGATTTCATAGTGCTGCGGTGTTGCTGCTTCATTATCCTGAACCTGCAGCAGCTGAGAGGGTGTAACAATGAATCGCTTCTCCCAGTTACATGTTCACAAGCTCACAAGAGATGTAATTAAACACCTCATCAGTGCTGTGGGGATCCAAGTGGGATGGGTGGGAGTCCTGACCATTAATGTGCTGAGTCTGAGAAAAGTGTGATATCATGGTTCAGAGCAGGAAAACCCCCAAATTATGTTGAAAGGGACATAGCATTGAGATCCTTTAGACAAGGGCATCAGTGTGGTGAAACATTTCCACATTCACACTCATCAGCTCACACTGTGGCTCCTTTCACAGAGGGGACCCCTCAGAGAGAGGGGAAGATGGGGAGAATTTGGTCAATGGGATCCGTGTCAAAAATGAGATCAATGAGGATTCATTTGGAATTTAGTGACATAATCTGTTCCACTGGTTGGATCACTGGTGCACCCACTGCGGCAGTTATCCGATAAAACTCTAAATCGAAATGGCCAAAAAACAGGTCAAAGTTGCTTCGATGGAAATGTCTCCAGCACTGCAGCTGACATGGCATTTGGAGAGGGCATTGCATCATGGATCTGTTTTGGGGAAAATGTTGTTGCCAAGCATCTTTGTGTCAGTGGGAAATGTGGTTACATTTCCAAAGTCTAGACAAATACTGAGGGAGGCGACATTTATAAGCCTCCACTGATGACCTCTGACTGTCCACTGACACAAGACATGATACACAGTGAAGATGCAGCTGTTTGTTTGGGAGTTGCACTATGAATCACTCATTACCTTTTCTGTTTCTGGAATATTTTCCTCTCTTTTGGGGGGTTTTAGGAGTCAGTACATTCAATGCAGCTACAATGCCTCCTCAAAAAATTCTCATGTAGTTTTAGCTTGACTACTTTTGGTATTTGAGTTGTCATTTGTGATGTATCTGACAGTCTATTATTTTGGTCTAGACTGAAAAATCAATGACAACTACTGAATGGATTGCCATGAAATTTTATACAGACATTAACTCATGATCCATGAAACCTTTCCCATACAAAAGACAAAAGGCAGACATTAGTGGGTGTTAGTAGGTTTTTTGTCCAGTGTGATAAGGACATTATTGTCCTGATTAAAGGTGCACTAAACAGGTTTTTCCTAAAAAAAAAAAAAAAAAAGAAAAATTTTCTTTTTTTATTTTGCGGGACGTTCCAGATCCCAGCACTAAAGTGAGGTGACACATGTAGGCCTGCACCTAACAATTATTTTTTTTATCAATTAATCTATCGATTATTTTTTCAAGTTATTGATTAATCTATCAATTCTTTTTTTTCTTGTTTTAATTTTTTTTTATCACTCAATTAATCTAACAACAAATTTACCGAAAATAACATTTTAAAACTTGTCATACACTGCAGGGCATAATTCCCCAACAAAAAATAGCCCAGTCTTAACTGGTAATCTGTGTTTTACTGTCTGATGTAAAGTCTCTCCAAAGTATAATTAATGCAAGGGCTTGTTCCACTCAAGTAAAAGGAATGTAGTGCAATTTACATTTAGCAATCCAACAGCAAAATAAACAAAACAATGTAAAATACAAGTCACTTTTATGATGAGTATCAAAACATTTAATCTTTGTTACAGTAACAAACCTCAAATCCAGCAGTCCAACAAAACATCTTACAGTAAAATTAATGCAATTTAAATAACACTATAACTTTTTTCTAACAGAAATAATTATACCTAGTACATTCTTTCTGCATCAAAATAGTCCAACCTTAACTGGGCCTTACGGCATATCGCTGCCTGCTGATATGAGTGCTGTATTTTCATATTTATAAGCACATATTCCACTCATTTATGAAGTTATACAAGCTCCTGCACAGCTGACAACCCCGTCCTGTAAATGTTTCAAAATAAAATGCATTGTATCAGCAACTGATGGCATTCTGTCCAGAGACACAGTCAGATAGCTTTTGTTTTGAATGGGAAGCAAGGAGGTTGAAGTAAAACAAACATCTTTGTATTTCCTTATGTCTGTGAGAGAGAGAGAGACTTTAAACTCCAGTATAAAGTGGTACAGAGTCAACAAGCGCAAGTGTCACGCATAAAAAAGCGTCAAGCCACCATCTCTCTAAATGTGCTGCAGCTGATACACAGGTTAGACGCGTCTGACAAGTGCTGCTCAGGCGGGCAGTGTGCACACTCTAACTTGATAACATGAGCGCCAAAACAAAAAACATGCTCTCATGACGCGTGCTGTGTGAAACCAGAGCCCTTGTTTATTCTAGTGCACTATGTGAAACGGTGTGACACGTTGACGCACGTTACGTGAATCGATGTATTCACGTAAACGATTACGACATCACGTCGACGCGTCGCCCCAGCCCTAGACACATCCAAGAGAAGGCCAGATAAAAAAACACGGACACTGCACAGAAAATAATGTAAATATAGCAAGAGGAAATGGCAAGTGGACAAAGCTTGCTCCAAAATGAAACTGAGGGGCCATTTACGTGTCAACAGGTTCTCACATGAAATGGTAAACCTCTGTTGTGGTTTGGTCTTTCATTCACACAGCAAATGGTGTTTTGGGGGGCCTGAAAATGCAAACTATTGAAATCCAGAGTGTAATTTTTTGAAAACTCCACCCCTTCTGTCCCCGTGTAAACTGGCAATTCGCAGATTGTGTGAGAACAGTGACATCAGGCGAGCACTTTGTACATGCTCATTACGTTTCAGACGAACAGCCATGCACAAGTAGGAGGACAACAACAACAACAATGGTGGACTGTCGAGCTGTGTTTGTGCTGCTGACTCCACTGAGATTAATAACGCTGTCAGTTCTCCTGCGCATGTTCACCATCGTCTTCTTGTTTGTTTACACTCTGCACTCTGTAGAAAAACGCCTTTATGTGCAGGCGCAAGGTGTTCTTCTATGGTGTGTCATTACAAAGTTACACCACCAACTACTGGCCTGGCATACATACTACAACATTTTCAGTTGTTTTTCGCAGATCCATGAACACAAAGACTGTTTTCACAATTTTGTTATATGAATGCAGACTTTTTTAAGAATGCAAAAGAAAGACTTTTCTGTTTTTATTAGGGTCGTTCTCGAGGTTGGCTTTCAGTTTTGCTGGCAATAGGCTCATGTAAACAAACAGTATCCAGCAATGTATGTGTAGCGCACATTTAACTAGCTTCCCCCTATATATGCCACTCTGGTTCCCTGGGACAGCAGGGAGAAGGGTGTGAAAGGGAGGAGAAAAGCTCAGTATTATGTTCATGAAGTATAGTTCCCAAATAAATAAGGCAATTTTACATGTGAATTCTATATGTACTTTTGTAATAATATGCTCCAATTATAATAGCTTTCATGCACTGGCAGCGTGGTAATAATATATAAGCATTACAGTGTGACAGTAAAAACAGAAAACACACCATGCTTTGAACTGAACAGTGCAATCCATATGAGCTAAGCAGAGGATCTGTCAGTCTGACAGTGGGTGGATGAGTACGGATGGAAATGATGGGTCCTCACTTCTTATTACTGACAGTGGAAGGAGATTTTTTCCATTAGCGTACCACAGGGTTTCAGTCAGGGCCTTTAGTAAAGAACTGCAACCCCACTTCCTTACAGCAGTGAATGCCAACACTGCCACATACAAAACACATCATCACACATGCACTATATGCACCACAGCATCAACACCAACACCAGAGCTGATCTTTAACAACCAGAACACACATGCACACCACTAGCAGTGATTGCAGCATCACCAACACATCTACCTGCATTTCTCTCAGCAACCAGATTGCACACCAACACCACATG
The DNA here is from genome assembly GCF_008729295.1 of Plectropomus leopardus. NCBI lineage: Eukaryota > Metazoa > Chordata > Actinopteri > Perciformes > Serranidae > Plectropomus > Plectropomus leopardus. Next base: position 2,303,546 of record NC_056468.1, read on the forward strand.
ACAGAAAAACCACTTTCCACACAATAAATATTATCACATTATCACTGCACGACTTTCAGTTCAATACTTATCAGACACAACCTTAACAAAGCACAATGTTTTATAAACCACCATTTAATACTTTAAGTGAGAAAAAAACGTAACTCACTCACCCATGACTTCTAAATAAAATCCATCCTTTGCGCCTTTCTGATGAAATGTTATATGACCTCCTCGTGCAGTTGCGCCTTCTGCTTTAGATTAATGAGCAGCTCCTTTTCTATGGAGAAAGAAGCCAGTGCCGACAGTCCTTTGTCCACTTGTATTCCTTGTATATGTTTAAATGTGTTTGAGAGCTGAGAAACATTGCTCAACTGGGGCTGTGGACACTAGGATTGTTACAATCAATCATGTGAGGGCATAAGGTCGTGACATACTGTCTGCAAGCCCCATGGTCCTCAGAAAAGTCAATAGATCACTTGGGCTCTTCCCCTGAAAGTTTGTCATGTTATACATCACTGTGAGTTCAACTCTGAGTCTGGCAAGGTCAAACTGTGCTCATAGCTCTCTATCAGGCTCCTGAGTTCTGACTCAGGAAATGTCTGCTTCAGCTGTGGGAGCAGTTGTGAATCCAGCAATGCAACAAACAGCAGCCTCTTGTGATCCTCAAAACAATTCTTAATTTGTGAAAAGATGCCTTTGATCACAGTGGTGTGTAGGTCTATGTGGTGTGTGCAAGGGTCTGGTCTTCCTCTGGGTGCACTTGACTGTACCACGGCCTCCACCGACTGTCAAACATGACATGACATTTTCCCCGCTCAATTTTAAAGCTCTGGCAAAATTTAGGGGTAGACAGATTATCGGGCCTTGACGATTATTGGGCCAATATTTGGCATTTTGCCAATTATCTGTATCAGCGTTTTATTTTAATTATTCCTGATAAAACCGATTACTTACAAAGTGCAAATAAAGTGTCAGCATGGGAGGAGCCGAATGAGACCAATAACAGATGTTTGAAAACCAATATACATTTATAATAAAAAATTAAAATCTTTCTATCAATATTTAGAATTTGGAATATAACAAACTTCAGCACAAAACTTTATTTAAATGCCTTTAGCAAATGTTAAATCAGATGTGAAACTAATCACAGCAAGTTCCAAGCATCTTTTTTTATAATGTCAAATGAAAATTTAGATAAAGAAATGAATAAAAATAAATATCTCCCTGAGGTTTCACAAAGTAAAAGAAAAGTTCCCCTCATGCTGTCATTTACTTTGTACTATTAATTTTAGCGGCAATCATTTAAATAAAACACCAATGCATAATCAGCAAAATGCCAAATATGGGCCAATAACTGGCCAGGCCTATAGTCTGTTGACCCATACATAACAGTGAACAGAGTATGGTAGGACTACTCCATTGCATCAGATACAATAAGGGAAGCTTGGGGCAGCTCCATCATGAGCTACTGACTTTGTTTTGCAATCTTAACTATTCAAAACTTGAAGCACTGAAGCAGCCAGATTGTGAGCTTGTTTTTTTTATATCTGTGACATCCTAAAACTTGAAAAACTAAAACTGTATTCACTGCCAGCAAAATAGCTTCCGCTATGCTAACTGTTAGCCACTCAGAGCTGTCATAAAGTAATTGCTCTGGGTGAAGTGCTGCACAAAGCCTTTGCTAGCCTTAGTAAACCCGTCCAGGTTAGATGTAGGTCTTCCTCTGGTTATTATTTATTTTCTTGCCTGCCAACCATCGCCTTGAAAAAGGCACAAGACATAGGTCCCCAACAAGGTCAGCAGTAGCTGTGAATGCGGCAGCCACTGTGTTTTCCATTAGCACTTAGCGCGTTACTTCATGTCACAACTCGACTGGTCAAGCTCAAAGCTGATGACCACACCGAAGACTGGCACAGTGATACAACTGCACTTAGCCATATTGTTATTTTCATTGCAATTAACTTTGTAGCCCTAACATAAGTTTGTCATTTTAAAGAGCATAACATTCATTAACAGCAACTAACAGCATGACGCTAGTTAATGCTAACCTTATGCTTATCTTACAACCTTGACAAAATCCCCACATTAAGACCCCAGATCATACACAGGGACACAGGGAGAACATGCCCACAGGGAGAAGGCCCACCCCCGCCCACAGCCCGAACCCTGTTTCAACCCGGGATCGAGCCAAGGACCCTCTTGCTGTGAGGCAACAGTGCTAACCACGACACCACTATACCACCCAGGCCCAGAACTCTTAAACTAAAAAAGAAAAAAACTGTTGTTAAACAACATCTGAAAGTGAAAAAAAACAAACACCTGAACCAAAAAAATGACATTTGAATGTGAAAAGAAAATATGAAAAATATGAAAAACTAAAAGTTTTATTTTAGTCTAAATTTATTTTTTTCAATCCAATTTTTTTTTCAAATCAACAAATCATTTGGCCCTGATCTGGCTCTATACAGGTAACAACACAATATATAAGAAGTATGAGTACTCTTATAGGGCAGGACCCGAAACCCACCTGTGGGTGTGGAGGTGGACGGGTCCCACAAACAACTGTCTTTCGTGCAGGAGTCCAGAGTTTGCTTCCCACGTGGACGTGAGGTTTTTTTTTCAACACCTTACCATGTGCCTCTTGCCTAAATCTTACCATCTGTAACTTTGTTGCCTAATCCTAACCATTGTGACAGTCTGTGTTGGTTGCAATGTGCTGTTGTGTTAACATAGGACTGTGCTGTGTCATCCCACCATGTCCCTTTGTTGACATCACGGAAACGGGATGTGTCACCCCATCATGACATCAACCCACTATCACGATCATTGTAACGGCATCCCACAGCATAAACAGCTGATGCAGAAGAATATCTAAAACATCTTAAGCAGACATAGAGGGTCACTGACAGAGCAGCACCAAGTGATGAGATGTCTGGAAATCAGTTGATATATTTTTTGAGTCTCACAACCACTATGAATTGACTCATTTGCCTATCAGGGTTTAACCAATTTGATCTATAACATCTGGAAAGTCTAGAAGAGCTGCAAGACTGAATCATTTTATCCTCATTAAAGTTAGTAGAGCGCTAAAGTGGAAGTAGCCAGCCAGTGTGCCTGCTTTGTGGCCCCAGTGATGGGAAAGCAGCACCAATCATCCGGGTAATTTCATACGCCGAGATCGAGCTCTTTTGGCTTTGTGATTGTGTGGGTCGGGGAGGCTGGTGGAGGAGGAAGAAAGAAATGAGGGAAAACAGCTTGTTGATACTGTTTATTACTGCAGCAACCCAATACTCCCACAGGGACAATTTAAGATTCCTCTTATAGTGACAGATAAAATTGTGGTTACAGAAATAATCAAAAGATTGATGGTTTGTAATGCCATCCTACCCTTCAGTAACTGTTATTGGGCAGTTTTACTGAGCATTTATCTCAGCTGTTGCTCCAGAGGAGCTGCTCAACATCCAGTTGCCTGAACCAGTTAACAGCAGGTAAGAAACACTGCAGAGCTTTCTGCTTGTGGCAGCAGTGGTGAAAGGTCATGTGAAACATTGTCCCCAAAGGCCTGTGGAAAGCACACACACATGCTTTCTATTATAATCTTGTAGATGTGGCTGATTTTCTGATGTGCTAAACATAAACATCCTTATTGAATCAGTTCCAGAACTGCATGTGCTCTGTTTTTAGCAAAATAAGATTAAAGACTACGGACACACACACACCGCCATGAGGCTGCAATGTTTATTACACCACACTGTACAACATACAATGAACTTACTGATCATTTTACTGGTCTCAGAGCCTACTAAAGTTAATAAGTTAGTCTGGCCTATCCCATATGCTATTACAAGACACCATCACAATATGAAGCATGTGTCATCTTCCCATTTTAAAAATATCAGCAAAAAATATTATTATTATTTTATTTTACAAAATAATGTATCACCAATATTCTTGCAAAAAAAAGAATTGTAGAGTGAAAAATAACAAATTTTACATATACAGTTTATCTTGACAAAGAGCTTGTTTTCTCACCTCCAATGGGAGTAGTCATATTTGAGGAGTTGCGAGAACTTGGAAAGGTAGTTGCTCATCCCAGCGCGTCACACGGTGCCACACTGTCAGTGACCTTCTGCTTCTACCTATGATGTTTTAGGTATCCGTCTGCGTCAGCTGTATATGCTCCGGGATGCCATTACCAGAATGTCAACAAATGCACATGATGGGATGACACAGCACAGTCCTTTTGTTTACACAACATGGTAAGGTGTAGCAAAAAAAAAACACTTCCACACGGGAGGCAACATCCCCATCTGCCCACCGCACTCGCACTCCTTATATTATGCATATTATTATAGCCACGTTCTGGTTGGATGTAGAAGGTGGCTATTGGCATCACTCGTACTCTGAAATCACGGACAGAGCACGTATTATACGCACGACGTATTTGACAACTTTGGTGTGAGAATAGGCTGGGTGCACCTGAAAAAGACTCAGGGACATAAACAGTAATGGTTCATGCTCACATTCACAGCTACAGACATTTTCCAATTTGCTCTTCATGCTTTTTGGGATTGATACCATGAATGTTATGTTAGCCAAAAAAAAGAAAAGAAAAGTGAAATGGGTTTAAGAAAGAGAGAGCTCAAAGAGGATGCAGCTCCCACAGTGCCTTAGTAGACGGGCTCCTGATTAGTTAATTGTAAATGGAGTAAAACATATCAGAAAATGAACCCAGCTCATGGATGATGGTGACTTCACTCTTGGCTCAGCTTCTGTGTTCTGCACCTGGTCTCACCTGTATACCATCAAAAAAGCGAGCTCCATGCTGCCGATGGTGTGTAAATGAAAACAGACAGCCCCTGAAAGCCACAAAAGCCTCTGCTGGGCTCAGTCCCAAGTGAAGGTGAAAGTGAAGACAGACGCAGTGCAGACTCTATGAATTCTTTCTGCACCTGTCCTCCTTTTAACTTCAATCAGTATGACGTGGTGATAAAAGCATCACATGGGAGTCGCAAATCCACTGAGTAATGTGAAGATGACTCCTCACGCATGACCTTTTATTCTAGTCACTCACCTTTTAAATTATTACCAGAGGCTGATAGCAGCTGGATCCATAAGGCAGCCTCTTGCTGTCCACAGTGCAAGAGAGCGCACATGGATCAGCGGGTTTATAGACTCTCTGCTGTGGAGGCTTTGCAGTTGCTTCACACATGTCCTTGCAACAGCCGGAGCCACTGTGGAGCCTGGATGTTTGGTTTGTATTAATAGGACAGTGTCTTAATACTTTAAGTAATCAGACATTCAATCAGAATGACTATCATCCTCTACTGGAATAAACAAAGTTCAAATGAAAATAGACTGAGGGGTGCGCTCAGCAGAGATCTCCCCAAGGCATTATAATGTCATTATGAAGAAGAATGTATTTTTAATAACTGAAACACAGCCATAAATCTATGATCCCTGTCGGTCTTAGCTGGACTTTGACCTGTGTTAACTTTGTCTGAGGGCTACAACCCAACAAAAGTGGAAATAACAACAATAAGCACAACTGAACTGAGAAAACAAATCCTTTAACCCTTTAAAACCTGAGCAAATTGGCTTAATTTCTTTCAAAAATGTGGGAAGAAGGCAACAAGCAACTTAACAAGAAATTACCCAAAAATAAGCAAGAAATAAGTAAAAGGTTACAAGAAAATTACCTTAAAAATAAGCCAAAAAAACACAGACAATAAAATAGAGAAAAATACAAGAAAATGACCTAAAAACAGGTTTTAAAATGGTTTAAAAAAAAAGACCTTAACAATGATTTTAAAAAATCTAACATCTAATTATAAATATAGGTTTTTTATTTTTAAGGTCTTGTTATTTGTGATTTTGACATTACTTGACACATTGCTCATACTGTTTTTTCCCCCATGTTTTCCAAAGAAATCAAACCAATTTTTTCTGTTTTCAGAGATTAAAAATGCTTGTTAAAGGTGTCTGAATGCAGCATGAGGGAACTGATGTCAATCCAGGTGTTAAAGGGTTAATTCCTGCACAGATGTAAATTGACATGCCGTCCCTTAACGTCAACAACAAATGCAAGAAGATGCCTAGCTCATAAAATTTTGCTAGATGTGGACGGCACTGACCAAACAGCAATATCTGAGTTGGGTTGAGAATGTGTTGGCCTGGCAGAGAAAGTAAGTGCCTCAACATTTGTAATATTAAATATATATTTCAGAAGATATCATTTTTAGATTGAAAAAAAACAAACTTGACTATTTTACAGACAACAGATATGATGTTTAATAATCATAAAATATTCTACACTGTAGCTGTCCCATTGCTTTCTTTAGGAGAATTTAAATCAGTAATCATTTCCCACATATATACTTTTTTTCCACAGTTTTAGGTGTGCGCATGTAAATGCAGCTACTAATCTTGTTAGTGAATGGACCAGCCATGTTTCAGCCATGAAAGTCAGCAACAGCACAGAAATAAGCCATGTCTATTGGGCTGACACGTTCTAGATCTAGCCTACAGCGTTGAATTGAATGTTAATTTGTTGCATATTTGAATTTGGCCTGCTAATTTTTCTATTAAACTAAAGCAGCTTGTAAACTGTGGAGATTTTAGTACAAACATATCTTAGTCCAGCCCTTGTATAATTCTTCTTCTCTAGTGTTTCTGTCAGATAGGATCCACTTTGTTTTGCAATGCCTGACTTGCTTGGGTTACTGCATCCTTCTCCTTATTACCCATAAGACTTTGCACTTGAGGGTAGTTTACTGCAGTCGGTTTGGATTCCACTCTTACTCTTTAACAGCTTGTACCACAGCTCTCTTGGCAGACGCCTGACAGTGTTTCAATGTGTTTATTTGCTACTGCCGCGTTCCAACAGCTCTGTTCACACCAAATGACCCAAGGAAAGGGAGGACACACAGCAGAGGTCAAATAAACCACTCGTGCTGGATGTGAACCCACAGTGACTAACACCATCAGCTGTTTTTAGCCTGCTGTTGAGCTGCAACAGTAGATCTTTGACACAGTAACCAGGGAGCAGGTTACATTATCTGACAACTCTGTTGAAATATCAACCTAAAGCCATTGTGTCTCACAAACCAAAGCTTGTAACTACAGCGGTGAATTATAGCAACTACCCCCCAACACCCCTACCAACCACAAACAAACCCAGATAGTGAGCTCACAGTCCCTTAGCAACGGCTGAGGGGATCTACAGTAACAGCCCTGCTAGGAAAATCAGTGTTAGGGTGTGGATTCAGAGAAACATGACAAAATGGGATTTCATTCAGACTCTACATATATGATTCCTGAGGGAGCTCTGCTGAAAGACGTGACAGTCTGAATAAGAGCAGGTAAGAAAACTTTTATCACTGTGGGAGAGTTGGTGAAAGACTCTGTAATGAACTGTAACCCTATAGTCCAAACCACACACACATGCTTTCTGTTAAAATGCTGCTGATAACCCTGCTTGTCCAAGTCACTGAAACTAAACGGTCGAATTTGTTCCAGAGGTGTGTGAATTCTGTTTTTCTTTCAAATGTGTCTGGCCATTAAAATGGGCTTGTAAAAAGTGCTGGCTGTGTGAACTGTGGAACAGTGCTGTCCCAGGACAGAAGGAAACGTCTGCCATATCCTCTTTGACTAAACACAGAGTTAATCTCCAATCAGTCAATAAATCAGTCAAACACTATGCTGACAGTGTGACTAACTCAGTTAGTGGAGATTTAGTTAGGCAGTCTTTGGGCTTCATTCTCATTGTTTGAAAGATTTTTGATAGCAGTTTGGTGACAATGCCTTTTCTTTTTTTCCATGAAGGTGCCTTGTTTTTAGACTTCAATGGATGCAAAACTCATTTTATAAGAAAGAACAGCCCTTTATCATTTCAAAGTCGTCAAGTTCCACTCCTTTGACAGGGCTTTCAGTGTACAGTCCCCATGCCAAAAGTCACCCTTTACATCTGCATGATATGCCCCTAGATGGTATCAGCTGAGAATGTGGCCGGAATGAACCGGTCGCAGCGTTACTAGACGCCACTGAACGGCTGGATGGCACCTGATACACAGACGGGCAGCAGCACTTGAGAGTGAGGCCAGGGGCCAGACGGAAACTGTCACAATACCCCACAGAACAGCGTCAGGTTGAAATGCTGCCAGTAACAACATAATAAAAAAGCATGAGGATGCCTATAGGGTGGATGGGAGGGGCGTTGGATGGGTCCATGTGGGAGTCCAGTGTTCCGTTCCCATCATAATGTGATTTTTTTTAAACACATTACCATGTGCCTCTTTCTCCTAACCCTAACTATCCGTGGCAGCATGTACGTTTGTTGACATCTCGATGTTAGTTGCCATGTGCTTTTGTTGCCTAAACATAACCACATGCAGTGTAATCGACCATGTGCTTGTGTTGTCATCACAGTAGTGAGATCCCAGAATGTAAAGAGCAGACGCATAGTTGTCACATATTGCCACTTTGCACGGGAACTCTGCATCTACATATATGCTCCAGGCCATATCCTTCCGTGTCTGCTGTGTTTGATAAAACAAAACTCTGTATTTTAATAGCAAAACATGTTTTTTTTCCTAAAACTAACCAAGTGTTTTTGTGCTTAAACCCAACCACACATTAATTACAGCACTGTCACAGCATAAAATTGAAGATTAAGAACATTAAGTTTCAGCATATCCACTACATAGGAAATGTACAGGTTTCATATATTCATGGTTTGCAGAAATGTACAATGCCAACATTTCTTCTGTTAACTGGGGTTGTCAGGAGTGTATTCTTTGCACTAAGCATCAGTGAGGCACATAATGAAAATTACTGCACCACTGCATGTGTTCAATGTGATCACTCCTTACCTACACATTTTGAATGACTTTGATTGCAGAATGCCTGTGAGAAATGGTATTTGTTTAGATGGAAATGCAAAAAATGGCCAGTTCAAGCTGTAATTCATAACAAGAAACAGACATAAATCTGGTGTTCTCATGGTATGCAAACAAAACAACACACACCAGATTACTTATGGCAAATGTCCTCGAGTCTGTACATGCTGTTCTCAGTCACATGGCCTCATTTACCCCTATCCTCCTCAGTGAAAATTGTATTCACTGCCCTAAGAATTATGTGGTGTGGCAGTTTTTCTTTCTTTTTTTAAAAATACAACCATCCACCTCTTATGAGAAAACTGAGGTAATCAGTCTGTGCAGCTGCAGTACAGGGTTTAAAAAAAAGTTCAGATTGACCTTCCCTCACCCAAATATACTGTAAATTGCATCTGCCATAAAGTTCTGCAAGCTGCCCACAGTGCAAAATTGTAACCAATGTGGTGTTACTGTAAAATGACTAAAGCACATGTGTTAACGTTAGATTTCTAAATGTAGTGTTTGTGAAGACTTGATTTTATCATAAAGATTCCAGCGGTAGAGAGATGACAGGAGGAGAGATGGGGACTGACATGCAGCAAAGGTCCCAAAGGACAGACCCAGACTGGGAGGGCATAGCGGTTCATCGTCAACGCACAACATGCTAACCAAGAAATGTAATTTATTAGAGAAAAAAGATCAGCAATTGTGATTATCAACGCATCTCTATATTGATACATTATTGGCTGACATTTGATGAGAATGGAAATGCTGTGAATCATATCAGCTGCTAACCCATTAAAACCCTTTGAAAACAGACCTCCCACTGAAGGCCACAGGAGGTTGTTGTTTGCATGATCCTGTGTAAACAGATATAAAATAAGAACCATAATAGCTAGAGCATGCATTCTTTTTGCAGCAGAAAGGTAAGGATGCTATCTTCCTTATGACCTTATAGTACCTACCTTAGGTGTGGTACAAACATAGTACTTTGCCGTAATTTTGCTAGTATTTCTCAGTAGTGGCCATGTGAGAACGCTGTTTCCACAGTCCTGTATATACCCTAAAATGAAAACCATAATAGCTAGAACAGTCATTATTTTGCTGTAGAAAGCTAAGGTTTTTGTCTTCCATTTCATCACATTGTACACAAGTATTGATGTCATTACACCACAGTATGCTGTGCAAAAACGCATGGTGGCACCTGAGAAATGAGTGATGAATCCATCACAATGCCTTTTGCAGTCTGTTCATAAAAATAAGCATATCTAAAAAAATGTAAAAAGATTGTATATGTATAGTATATAGTACAAGTAACTTAGGGCAGTGTTAGGAAATATTTGGTTATGTTTCTACATTTGAAAATCTTTTAGATCCTCGTTTTGTGTTTTTATTTTGTATTTTGTTTGATTTTTGTATATTTTGTTTGATTTTTGTATATTTTTGAAATGATACAATTTCAATACTTTTTTTCAATTATTTTGGTTAACTGACTTACATAACCTTCAAGATTAGTTGTACAGATTTTAGGGATATGAAGCATTTGAAGATACTCCAAGAAATGACACTACCATTTCTGTTGCAGAATTCAAGGGGTTAAAAACCGCCATCATCATTATCAAAACCCCAAATAAGGAAATATCTTTTGGAAGAATGCTGTTCATCACTGCAATAGAGAATGGAAAACTTTATGACAAACAGCACTCTTCTGGAGGCTCATGGGGACACAACACCTATTACTAAAATGCTATTTTAGTTTTTTGTCCCTTTCATCTTTTGTCACACATCTGTATAAGAAAGTTGTACAGATTGCAGAATACCCAGAAAAGCTTCCTGTATGCAGCGTAATGAAAAGTTAGAACAGCCCATGTGGTTGACACATTACTTGAACATATTGAATCCAAAACAGAGCCAATTCTTTTTGGAATGTTTCAGCTCTATAACAATAAATTCAATGCAGATTCGGAACAGATACTTTGAAGAATTTTTGTTTATGTAATACATTCATCCCATATTACACAATATAACAGCGCAGAGAAGGCCCATTTATAAACTGTCATCATCTGTATCTTTGAACTCCATACCAAGGCCTATAAAACTGAGTTTTCAACAAAGCAAACAGAGTCATTAAATGTGTGTACTGTGAGTCACGCAGTATTGCTTATTGGCTCTATACTGACTGTACACCATCTGCATTTGCAGTTAAATATGTTGGATGTGATCAATGGCAGGAGGAAGCATCAAGCAGAGTGTGGCGCAGGTGAAAGCATGTACGTCCACAGTGGGCAGAGGAGGAACTTCCAGTCTAAACCCTTCCATGACAGCCCAGTGTTCACAATGCTTCCACCAAGACGGCGGTCCTACAGAGACGCGGGGCTGTCCTCCAGAGACTCAGAGCTGCTGGGCCTTCAAGGTGACTACATGCTGTCTGTCACTACACCCTTAGATTACATGACATAGCATAAAGTTATATTACTCCATAATATTGTGTCATATCATTGCATTTAATGTTGTATCATTCATTTAAAGTCACGTCATGTCAGGATGTGCAGAATTCATCAAAAAGTGCTGCTCTGTCAGTGCTTTTGGCATACAAGCATTATGCCAAAAGCCAACTTCCCGGAGTCCATGTGGCTGGATGGCGTCAGATTAGAATGCACTTGGACAGAACTCATTGTTATTAGATGCAGGCAGACAAGATACAAGGTACTGAGTAGATTTATTAGTCATTTTTTGTCCTTGATCCTGCTACATCTTTGGAGTTGAAGGATGAGTTGATTAAAATCACCAGTTACTGTGAAAAATTCTATCTGGTTGCTTGGGCATGTAGCTGCTGATGGTGTCATATAATTCCTGCAGTGCATTTTTTAAATTTGCATCAGAGTCTTGTGTCCTATCTGCTCTAAACAAGGTCCACCCATCCAGTGCAACAGCTTGATCCGGGATGTTAGGAGTTAACCATGTCTCTGTGAAGATGTGCACAGAGCAGTCTCTGATTTCCCATTGCTGAGTGAGCCTCAGTCGCATCTCATCCACTTTATTCTCCTGCGAACATACATTAGCCAATAGAAGGCTCTCCTCCCTCTCTTCGTCTGATGCTTTCGGTTTTATTTCTCCCCTAGGTCTGACTGGCAGCTTGACATATGTCGTTGGTGGGTATGCTCTTGCGGTCTGCTGCATTCAGTCCAAACCCCACACAACTTGATAGGTCCATCTCTATCATAGAAAAGCCGTGCTTCAGCAGAAGGGGCCATGGAGTCGAAAAAATAGAAAAATACAGCAAAGACGTAGCAAGGGTTTGAGGAGCTACAGACTGCTGCATCTACATGTGCTGCCAATATTATATGGCACCGGGCATGCCAACATGCAAAACACACAGGCAGCGTCACTTGAAAACGCATCAGGACAGAACCATTGCATGCGCATGAAACACAGCGTCAGGTAATAACGCAGCCATTTTTTTCCTACACTTTACCATGTGCCTCTTTTGCCTAAACCTAACCATCTTTGCCTGAATGTAACCATCGTGACAGTCCGCACTGTTGTGCAAACATATGGGCCATTCTACATCATCCCACAATGTGCATGTGTTGACATCATAGTAACAGCATCCCAGAGCATAAACAGCTGACACAATAGTATACGTCATGAGTAGACGCAGAAGTTCACTGACAGAGCGGTATCATGCGACAAGTTCTGAGTGAGAACATGTTGGGCTGTGTTGTGTCATTTCAAGCCTTGCCATTTAATGTTGTGAATTATTGGTTGTCAGAAAAATAGCATGGCACCATTCCAGCGGGGATTGTGCCTCCAAAACCAGGTGTTTCTAGCCGAAACAAGATCTTTACCTAACCATAATCAAGTGGTTTCTGTGCCTAAATATAACCACGTTAACCACAGCCATTGTTACAACGTCAAGTTTCAACATGTACATAATAACGTGCAAATGTAACATTTTCCTGCTTTGTAGAAACACACAAGTCTTTCTGGTTATTGGGATGCATTTCATTTTATATTTTTTTGTGTTGTATTATTTCTATTGATGTAAACAACAGCTCATCTTTTCTTATGTCATTTTGAGCTATATAATTTCATTTTGTGTAGTTTTATCTTGTGTCATGTTGTGTTGTGTTATGTTGTGTCACTTCATTTGGTGATGTGTCATGCCACTTTGGGATATTTACCTTCATGTACTTTAATAATATTTTGACACTTCATCTTTGCATGTTCATGTTGTCAGTACTAGCACTGCAGGTTTAAGAACCAAACTAAGGTCATTATAAATAAAAAAAATAAAAAATGAAATAAAATAAAATAATTAATAAATTGGTGCCGTCTTGTCATTTTTCCTGTTGTAGTGCAGGGATTTGGCTGTCCCCTTCAGCAGAGGCCCAGCAGTGGAAGGGTGACACACAGGGTGACACCACAGAGCAGAGGGGGAGGAGATGGGAGTCTGACACTGAGCAGTCTCAAGGGCAGAGGGGCAAAACCTGCGTCAAGGTCCAGTACTGGGAGCAGACCTCCAGAAGGTGGAGCTCCCACTGACTGCCATCACAGAGATCCAGTCAGTGAAACAGCAGGTGAGTGAATAATATCTTCATATATCCATGACTTTAACTTTTGTTGCATAAATCGATACCTGAGGTGTTACCCAGTGCTGCATCCTCAGCCTGTTACTGACACCTTTCACTGAAGATACCACAAGACAATATTTGATAATATCCATATATATTCCTTCCATGTTGGCCTTCCATTCCTATCTTTCATGATCTTTTCATGATAAATAGTGCTTTTTGTTAATGTCAGCCTCCCATTTGTTTTATTTTAATTTATGATTTCATTATATACTGACATCATATAAAAATACATAGCAATAAATACAGAAAGGGCAAGGGTATAATCACAAGCTTTACCTCCCCTCTAACCTCTATTTTGTCAAATGATTTCATGATCATAAAACAGTGATTTAGTGTCTTCATGCAGCCACAAATGAGTTGTGTTAACATGTAGCATCTGTGAATCAGACCTCTGTTTTATGCTTGTTTAGTTGATTAACAATAGAAATAGAAAAACATGTGAATGAAAACACTTAAATCATGAGTTCAGAGATATAAAACACTGTATTGGTGTTTGTAGAAAACAAGTTGAAATAAATTAGGAATATTGCTCAGAATATTGTTGTAATTATTGCACAAATTATTGCACAGTTAAGACAGTGTTTCAAAGAATTTTGTTAAATTATGTTAATGTACAGCTGAATATAATAAATGCATAAATAAACTACGAGGAATATTTGAAATATTTTCCTGTTGCAATGGCATTTGTAGAGTCAATGGAGATTATATATGAAAACAGCCTGAAAACACTAGTGCAGGGAGTGCGCACATTGTTGCTTTGTTTTGGCTTGTTTTTGTTAGTTGGGTTTGTTTTCTTTTCCATAATTTCAACCCTTTGAAACCTGAGCAAATTTGCTTGATTTCCTTCAAAAACATTCCTTCAAGGCTAGAATGTCTTTAAACATGAATCTTGGGGCACATTGGACAATGTACCTTGGAGTTAAAAACCACTCCCTGTTTCATGGCCAAACATGGAAGTTTGATGTCTCGCCACGGTCACACAGCATGACAAAAAGTCAAGCTTTTGAGAACTTTGCATGTCAAAGGTCTTTAGATTCTACAGACAAAGTTTGAGGTCAGTTGGATGAAATCTCTAGGAGTTTGAAAAGCATAACTCCTAAAAATGACCCAAAATATCCCAAAATTGCGCATTAAATTCAAAATGGCCAACTTCCTGTTGAGTTTAGGATATTGCTCCAAGTGACTTTTTTGTTCATCTAGTGATGTTACATGTGCATACCAATTTTCATACATGTTGGTGGGAGCAGCTGCGGAGGCTCCTTCATTGAAATTTTGTAGAGGACTCTATAAAGGCTTTTTCTCACACCTAAGCAAAAGACCCATAAAATACCATCATTTTCCCCCAGTTCTGATATGTATGCAAATATTCATGAGTTTTTGAGCGTTCAAAAAAGGTCAGTCACAAGAGAAAATAATAATTTTCCTCAATTTTAGCAGAGCCCGCTTGCGATCGGTGCTGGAGCCCTGAAAACCAGATCTGATGTCTGATTTAAAAGATAAATTATATATTTGCTGTCTGACTCTATGCTGTATTGATATGGACTCTAAAATTCCGTAATGGGGACTAAAGCTGCTGTTTACTCACACTGCTGACCACTTGAAAGGCCTTTTGATCAGCACACACACACAAACACAACAGCTTGCATCTGCCTGTAAATCTCCATAATCATAACCAGGCGACTTGCACACATAAAGCCTTCCTCTGGCTTTGGAAGGGAGCAGCTGGGCTCATTTCTGGTGACTCCAACAAATAATCCAATTTCATTGCCAATTGACATGAAAGTTTCTCTGTTTTGCATTCTTGTAGTACTATTTGTATTGAGGGCAGTGTATGTTTTTGCTGCAGTTTGGGTAATTGCCTTTGGATATCCTCTAGTGAGAAGCAGACGCAGAGTGTCAGATATGCTGGATCCATCAGCCAGGCCCAGATCGGAGTGTTTGGACTGCTGGCTCGCGTTGAATGACATCTGCAGCATGAATGTGACTGAATTCAAAGCTGCGTCTCTGACCATTGACACACTCTTTGAAACATTCTCCTCCCAGAAACTCCCACAACCCCCTGCGACAGCGAGAGGCAGGGTGGTCACGGACATCCTGGCGCCGCAAAGGTTTCAGAGCTCCATCTGTACCTGCCTTCATCGGTCTGTGATGATGAGGAGCAGGACGCTAAGGCAGAGGAGATGAGGTATGAGCTGTCGGTGGTGGTGTTTGGGGTGTGGAGGCCGTGGCGAGTCATAGGAGAATGGCCATCTGCTTCATTTTCATGAGCTGTTCCTTAGATAATATCTTCCACGTCACATCTGTGGTTTTCACCCTCCTTTCTAGAATGTGGAGCAGAGCTCCAAAACAGGTCTCAGCAGTGATGTCAGTCAGAGGGTGGGGAAACAAAAAATATTTTCCCAAGCAATTAGAACAACTGCAGTGCATGTAAGGCATGCCCACTGGGTCGAAATGGGATTTGTTAAATTCAGGGAATCATTCCATGCAACAAATAAGCCAGAGAGGATGAAGTTACAGGATTCTCTGTTAAAGAAAGTCCTGTGAAGCATCAGTGTAGAAGCTGACACAGACCAACCCACTCAACAGAAAAATAAATGCTGGCATGACTGGCTTAACATATTAAAATCTGAAAGGATGCAGTAAATTTACTATCAAAACTACACTATTTTTCTCTATAATGCTACATATTAAAACATAACATACAAATTCATGATGAAAATAGAAACTGTGGCATCATGAGACTTTACTTATTTTGTATCTCTCGTGATGTCACAAACACCTCTAACATCATGGAATCTTGTGTTTTGGACGTTTTTTGTTGTTTTTTGTTGCACCACTGTTGTCCAGTAAACACAGTGGTGTCAGTGGCATGACACAAACTACAGATGATAACTTCATACTTTTTAGTTCATAAATAAACACAAATTTACAAATATAAAGACACAACTTTGGTTGAAACAGCTCATGTGGATGCTTTACCATCCAGGGGGGATATTACGGTGACAATTCTGGATAAAACAGTGACAGAACATCATAAACTTTTGTTCAATGTTTTTCCAAGTTTCATATGATGAAACTTAGTTTAAAGGAACGTGCAACATTTTGGGAACTCCTCTGGTTTAGTGTCTGATAGTCAGAAGCTGTCCTGTCCTGTACAGAGACAGCTCTGTGGATGATTCAGATCAGACTGGAAGCAGCTGTCAGAGGTCTGCTGGTGTTTAGGACCTCGACTACCACAGTGCATCACTGTGTTCTGTTTGTGTGCTCCTCGCAGGACTTCAGCAGAGGAGACTAACACGCAGGAATCTGAGGTCAAACCAAACAATGCAAACCCTCCACTGCTTCTCAGCCCTTCACACAGCAGTCAGAAGCAGCCTGACTCCAGAGTGGGGTCTCCGCAGCACACCTGCTGATGACATCAGAGCGCAGGACGGAGGAGGGCCGAGCTCAGAACAGATAACACACTGAGACCATTTGCCCTGAAAGAAACTCCATGTGGGCAGGGCAGAGGGCAATGATGTGAAAACAGGCCTTTGCTGATAAGATCTGCAGCTGGATGGATGGATGGATGGTTGGAGGACCCACACTCTTAAAAACACGGGCTCCATAATGACACGTCTGCCCAAAATAAAAACTACCCCACATAGGAAAATAAGATTATGTGCTGCTGGATCAACTGATCAAACAAAGATGCCTGTGAACTGCTGGTACAACAAAATTGACTTTCTCTGTGTTTGTGTCTAAATAAAAGTCACATGATAGGGCCACACAGGAGAAACTCAAAGAAAACATTGCAATAAATTTGGGATTTAGCCTGTTATGGTGGACAGTGTGCCAGGGTAATCATGAGTTACCACAGCAGCTTTCATTTAGAACCGTAAAGCCTCTATTCGTCAGATTCTGCAAGTTATATAGACTTATATAGCCAAAGTTTTTTTGTGTGAGGTTACATTTAACCCTTTGAAACCTGGGCAACTTAGCTTGATTTCTTAAAAAAAAAAAAAAAAAAAAAAAAAAACATGGGAAGAAGGCCATGAACAACTTTAGAAGACATGAAAATTGCAAGAAACAAGTAAAAAAGTATAAGAATTTTATCTGAAAATCAGCACTAAACAAACAAAAAAGGAAATCACATTTTTTTTATAATAATTTATAAATCTACAAATTTCTTGCAATTTGCAAGAAAGAAATCAAACAAATTTGCTCAGAGCACAAAAGGTTTAAATACTTGCAGTAAAAGTGATGTCCCTGCAGAGGGGTTAAAGTTAAGAATACCATTTTCTTTAAAAAAAAAAAAAAAAATCAGTCTGCTTCTTCATGGACTTTGCAAGATGTCAGCTTTGTTGGCTACAGGTCACACATTTTTTTTGTAACTCAAAGAAAAAATAATAAGTCTTCTAGAGATCTTTTTTATTTATTTAACAAACCAGCCAAAGAACTGCCTCCATTAGGATGACAAAAAGACCAGACAGGTGCATGAACAAAAGTGAGCTTTAATGCTGATGATAATGTGCAGAAAAACAAGCCAGTAACCAACATAAATCAAACTAAACTGAAACCCCCCAAGGAAAGACTTGGGTGAAGACAGCAGCAAACAACAGAGGACCACAGGAAGGATAACAGACAAACTGAAGAGGGACAAAGGAGACACACAGGCGTATATACACAGAGAGCTAATCAGGACATGGAGACACAGCTGGGGGAGGTGGACACAGAGAAAAAGGAGGGAAACACAGGGATTGGCTGAATATTGAAGGTGCGGCAGGAACACAAGGGTTTAGAAAACAAGACGAGAACACAACAGGTGAGCAGGGAAGACTGACAGAGGACAAACGGGACTGATACAAGACAGGTAAAACTAATCAGGGAAACACATTAGCTGTGTTGAAAACTGTTCCTTATCACGGAAATATTGCGCTATATAGTGTGTTCTGCATTTTGTATAAGTGTTCAAATTCTCAGCGGTTAATTTCATCCATAGTGCACTATAAAATACTCACAATGCACAGCAAATATGAGTGTATATATGATATACCCTACATTTTACTAGTTACTGGATATGAACATGGAGGTTTTTTATCTAATCACAGTAATTATGTAAACAAATAAATCTGAATACTATGTCAGACAGACAAGATGGAGTTAAAATGCGTTCGACACCAAGACGAGACCGAGACCCTCTAAAAGTGGTCTGACTGATCTCGAGTACTACAGCATTACATTGTACTCCCTTGAATACAGTATTTCACTGCTGGAGATTAAATAAACAGTAATTGTACATATGAGTCTGACAAACATAAACTGGAACTGCTACTTGACTGGTTTGCAGAGGCCAACAAACGCTTATTGATTGATAATTGATTATTTTTATCTCCAAAAAGGACTTTTTTTTTTACATAATGTAACAAATACCTTCAATATTTCAAAATGTATTGAATATATTCAAACAAAAAACAGTGATTGTTCTGCACAACATGCCCTTTATGGGACATGACACCATCAGGGCAAACCATGTGACACATGGAGACATGTTGCGGTGTTCCAGAGGTGTGCAGCTGCTTATTGTTCAGTGTGTCATGTCTGTGTAGTGTCTTCTTGCCGGCCGGCTCTCGGTGCACAGGTAGCAGATCATACACCACACACTGTGCTCCGGAGAGAGCTGGACCCCGCTGCTGCTGCGGAAAGGCCTCAGAGCACAGGACCCTGTCGGCACATCGCAGGAAGCATGGAGGTCACAGAGAAATAAAAACATTCATAAAACTGTGTTCACCAGCAAAATGAGCGTTTGAATATCTATTATACACCATTGGTTACATACAACTTGTGAAGAAAAAAAAAAGGTGAACATTTTCAAGAGTCAAAGTAAACAGCCTCTGACTGTTGTAGCATAAGGAGTTCACAAAAATTAGACAAGTTAGTTCCGACCAAGCAATTTGATTGGTTGAGAGGCATTCCATGAGTGCTGATATAGGAGTACAACATCACTAGGACTGGTAACGTTTAACTCTGCATGTATCACTCCACTTCGAGGCTGTTAAAAATCTGTTAATTAGTGTAAGAGTGAAAGTGGGATATGTTTTAAAAGTGAGATGTGTTTATAGTATGGTGTGAGCACAGGTTCATAGAGCGAGTTGGCACTGTTCACATAGCATTGGAGTTACTTAAAGTTATGAGGAAGCCCGGGATTGGGGCAGCTGTGACAGACGGGTTTTGGTAAACCGCAGTTCACTGGGAGTAAACCAGCTGTTACAGATGTTACAAGGATGTGCACTTAGATAGGGACACACTCGTCTGACACTAGCCGCAGCCTGAGAGACACCGTGGACACACACTGCAGCGACGAACTGTCTGATCAAACTAACTCATCTGAATCTCACAGGCCACCAAAGTGTCTGTTAACAGACTCTGAATTTACTGAAAACACAGAAATACATGTTCATGAAAAAAAGCAGCTGGTCTATGCATAACATGAAGACCGAGCTAACACAGATTAGCAAGCAGCGTGCAGGAAAATGTTTATGTGTTGCTAGGCAACAGCTGTTCACGTCCAGTGGTTGCGGCACTATTTGTGTCGGCGGAGCCAAAAAAAATCATAATTAAACAAACAAATCATAATCAGTTGTCGCTTGTTACTATTAATAAAAAAAAGACGCTTGTAGAACTGTTGTATAAAGCGAGTATAAAGCAATATCACACTGGAGATCGTGTGTTGTGCTGTATATCATCACGGCTGTGATTATCTTCGGTGACCGTATCACAACCGTGATGATATATGAGCATCACTCCCTCTCGTGTGATATTGCTTAGGTATTACCGATGATAAAGTATGCAGCAGCACTGAGGGAGAGGATGATGAGAAAGATGGTGCCTAGGCCCAGGTCTCCCATGGCACAGGCGTTTGGACAGGCACAGGGGCTCTCCACCCAGATTTGCAGGGGCTCCTCAGGGCTCAGACTCTGGTCCTGGATGAAGGAGGTGGACTGGTTTGGATTGCAGTGGTAATGCACCACGGTCAGCGGCCGCTCCTCATCCACTGGGACAGGAGGAGGACAAGATTGTCAAGATTGTCAATCAAACCATCAGTGACATGAATCATGAGTCATGGTGACAGAGGTCAGGGACTCCAGTCACAGGACTTGACCCAAGTCAGACTGGACTCGCAAATAGTGGGCTTGAGACTTGCTTGACTAGCACTGATTAAAGACTTGACTATGACTTGAAACAGACGACTAGATGAAAATAATATGGAAATAATGATGATAATAATAAAATTATAATATTATTATTATTATTATTATTATTATTATTATTATTATTATTATTATTATTATTATCATTATCATTATTATTATTATATGTTTTTTGGTTTGTTTGTTTTTTATGATTTTTTTTTTTTAAAAGGAAATGACCTGGAAGAAAGGCTTAACAATATCATAATTATGAACCATACTTATAATTATAAATATAATTTTTCTCTAAATCAACTGATTTCTTGCAGTTTGTGGAACATTCCTTTCTAAGAAAAAGCAAAAAAAAAAAAAAAAAAACGAACACACACACACACACACACACACACACACACACATACACACACACACACACACACACACACACACACACACACAAAATGACTATAGAAATAGAAATGACCTGGAAAGTGTGCTTAAAAAATTTTATAATCATTTTGTAAAATAATTTTATATATTTAATTATATTGATTATAGATGTAATTTTTCTAGATTTTTTTCACTAGACATTTTTCCTAACTGTTTTAAAAAATAATTTTCACTCTATTAATTTAAGAAACATTTATTCTTCTTTTATTATTTATTATTATTATCATTATTATTATTATTATTATTATTATTATTAGTATTATTATTATTATTATTATTTAATTTTGTTATGGGTTTTTTGTGCTAATTTTGAGGTTAAAACGTTTTACTTACTTCATATTATTTTTGGGGTCATTTCTTTTAAGCTGCTTATCGCCTTCTTCCTATGTTTTTTTTTTCAAGAAATCAGGGTTTCAAAGGGTTAAATTAACACTTAGCCAACAATAAGCTAACAGATTGTCAAGACTTCATAAAACTTGACTTGTGACTGAACTTGACCTGAGCGCTGATTTGACTTGCTTGCCATATAGTAGCAGGGACTTGGCTTCACCTGTTTGATTCTGACCACAGTGACTTGGGACTTGCTTGAGACTTAAAGGTTAATAATTGAGACTCGTTTGTGACCTGCACATGTGTGACTTCCTCCATCTCTGATATGTAGTGTTGGTGTTTGAGCTCACCAAAGTATGAGACAGACAGTGTCTTCAGGGTGTTGTTGTAGTGGAATTCATTGCCTTCATGTCTACCGTAGCTGATGTAGCGGCTGATGTGTTGGTTGAGCCTGTGGTACCTGTTAACAACAACAACAACAACAACAACAACAAAAATAAATAAAAATATCACTGAACAACTGATCAGAACATTTCAATCCAAAAAACTGCAGTTGCCATCATATCAAGCATGAGGGCCAGAGGCCAGGCTCTTTTAGGGCCTTAAGGGGAGAAGTTTTCACTTTTTGCTTTTCAGTGCGTCAGATATGCCCAGAATCACCACAGTTAGTGCAGTAACCAGTCACATCAGTGCAGTAAGGTTTCTATGGAAACCTCACTGCTCCTCTCAGTCTCAGTGTGTGTGTTTGAGCGCTCTCTGGTGGCCTCTGCCTGCTCAACAGCTGCTGACACTTCAAGAGGAGTGAAACATTTCAAATAAATAAAAATAAAATCAAAGATCTAAATTAATTGCACAGATTAAAATAACATTTGATAAATTATTCAGTGAGTCTAATCTAACTTCATCCACATTACTTTCAGAAATGTGTTGCCATGGTTCTCCTCTGCAACAATATCAAAGAAAATACTAATGCTAGTAGTAATATAAAAACTAATACTAGTCCTATTTTCTCACTGATTTCTAATTGACTGCGGTAGTTACAGGTTACTTTTCATATTAGGGTAAAAAGAATAAAGATATGATGAGTTTATAAAACACAATGCATTGTTTAACCCTTTGAAACCTGAGCAAACTGTTTTCATTTCTTTCAAAATTATTGAGAGAAGGCAATGGGAAACCTCATAAAACATGGCCCAAAAATGAGCAGAATTACTAAACATTTACAACAGAATTACCTGGAAACAAGCAAAACTAAATAAATAAATAAAAGCAAAAAAAAAAAAAAGCAATCCTCTAAAAACACAGTGGCATCATGACAAAAACCTGTCATTTAAAATGTTAAAATTCGGAATATTAATGAATATTTGATATTCATGATTAGGACTGATGTTAGTCTTTGTAACATATAGCACCTTAAAAATGGACCCTTGAAGAAAAATAAGGTCTTTTTTTTTTACAACTTAAAGGATTTAAAGAATAAAATCCACTTTTCTTTTCACTTCCATTCCTTCATTCACCCGTCCTCCCCTTCTTCTGTCCTTCCCTATTGGTCAGTAACCAAAATGCTCAGGGGAAATTTAGAGGAATAAAAGTAAAATGTTGAAAGGAATATAACAACTCAAGTAAAGTACAGATACTCCCATAAAATACACAAGTATTATGACTTTGTTCCATTACACCACTGTGTGCATCAAATTTGGTGAGAACTGGGTGTGGACATTAACCCTTAGAAATCTGAGCAAATTGGCTTTTTTCTCTTCTTCAAAAGAATAAGAAAGTGGAAAATGAGACAATGTCAACGCCCTAAACAATAGAGAGAGGAGGACATGAAAACATGCGAATGGATGAAAATGTGCGGCTGTATGCAGCGTTGAGAGATCTGCAACACTACATGTTCAAATAGTCTTTGAACCCTTTGATATCTGGACATCAGTTTTCTTGTGCCGCATTGAGACACAAGCATTTATCCCTGTGAAATCTGAGAAAATTGCTGTTGTTTTTTAAATTTCTTTCAGAAACACAGGGAAAAAGTAATGTGAGAATCTTAAAATCCTCATTCAACCTCCAAAAGATGTAGCAGAATCAAGGACAAATTTTAATTTCATTTTTAAAACTATGTTTAAAAAATAACTAATACATCTACCTTGTACCTTGTAATGAGCAACTTTGCAAGCTGCAAAAAACAACAAAAAAAACACCTAAAAAGTGAAATTAATGAAATGAAAAGAAAAAAATGGTAAGAAAAAAAGTCCAGTAAACTATGTTTTGAATTCTCTCAATAAGATACTTTAAATCATGATACAGGAAAATGAAAAATGTACTTTCTTGAGGGTTTTCAGGTCATTTTTTGTAAATTTTGTACCAGTTTCTTGCTATTTTTTTGAGCCATTAATTGTTAAGTTGCTACTTGCTCTCCTCCCATGTTCTTGAAAGAAATCAAGCCAATTTGCACAGGTATCAAAGGGTTAAAGGTTAGTATAGGTACATGGTCACACTGTGAGGTGTCTGCTGTACCTGACAATGAGGCATGCGGCGACGTTGGTGCACTGGGCTGCTGTCAAGTCGTCTGGCTGAGAGAAGGGCAGGCAGGGGCTGAAGGACAGCAGGACCTCTGCGCTCTCTGCCGGGCTCTCTGCTGCCAGCGGCCTCAGACGCCCCAGGAAGCCCTCTGCATCCCCCATGGCTCTCAGGTTTATCACCCCGCTGCCGTCCTTCATGATGCATTTGCAGTTGTTGACTTTGAAGCAGCCTGACTTCCTGGCCGGGGCCGGACGAGGGGAGAGAGACGAGGAGAACATGTTCAAACACAGTGAGAGTGTGATGAAGACAGTGTGGAGGATCATGGTGACAGTGTGCACCAGTGCACGGGACAGAGACACGCTGTGGGCTGTTGGGTAACCAAAGAGCAGCTGACAGCTTGGTGATGAAAGTAATTAGAATAAAGGTGATGCCACTCTGAGCATTCCTGCAGCCCACAGAGCTCACAGATCAGAGTCAAAAACAGCAAAACACAAGTGTGCAACAATAACAGCAGGCAGGACAGAGGCTGAGGACTGTCCACTGTCCACAGGAAGCAGCACGCACACACACACTGCAACTGAGTTTTACAAATGTCATTTTGCTCTCAAACACAATTTCATTCAGCAGCATTGTAACAGGAGAAATACAGACAAACATTTTGCTCATCTGTTTTGGAGAGCACATTTTTGAGTCACTACACTGTTTGATACCTGTGAAAAATGACTTGATTTCTTTCAAAAGACACATGGAAAGAAGGCAATGAGAAACATAATGAGAAATGACCCAAATATTAACAAGTTATTAGTAAAAAGGTAGCAAAAAGTGAAAATTAGCACAAAAAAGAAAAGTAAAAAGTACCAAAAAAAAAAAAGAATATAAAGTATCCATTTTAAAAAGATATATATGTAATTCTAATAATTTTAAAGATAACTTTCTGGACATTTTTTCCTCCTTTTAACTAATTTTCTTTTAATATTTTCATTTCATTTAGGACATTGATTTTTTTAAGGAAATCAAAGGTCAGGTCTCAAAGGTTTAACGTTTGTGAAAGACATCAACAAGCGGCACAAGAAAACTGATGGCAATCCAGGTTTCAAAGGGTTAATGAAAAAGAGGGCTCCTCTAGCTACGGCAAGGTAGATCCAAGAACTTTCAATACTTATTCAATGCCACTGGGAGTTATATACATAATTATTCTAGCACAAAGCTTCACATTTTTTGGTACAGTGAAGTTAGATTATATGTCAAATGCTGAAAAAAAGTCGTTTTTAGAGTTAAACACATGGAAGACAAATTCAGATATTATAGAACCTATTTGGCTTTTCAAAGATATTAAACATGTTATATTTTCAGAGGTCTTACTGAGCACATACATGTAACTTTACAGGGTTGCAAATAATAACTGTCCTTAACTGTTTTTTGGTAAAATTATCAATCGATCAATTATGATTTCTTAAACACCATAAAAACTTTGCTCACAGCAACATTTCACATGTACTCTGACAGCTTTGCATAGCCTATCAATTGATGGATTCAACATCACGTTTGATCGAATTAACCGATTTTTGAACCACCGATTAATCATTATCCTCCCAACTTCATACAAAAAATAAAAATCTAATGAGAGTTACATGATTATTTCAAAGCATCTGGGCACATTCACAGTTTAAAGCCTCAGTCACTGAGTTTAAGTCACAAATGAACAAAAACGAATTGAAGATGCCAGAACCAAGACGCCTCAATAACTCCGTTATTTTGGGGGGCTGCTGCACCTGCAGGGCCATTGATCTGGATATTCCTTCATGCACTGTCACTGATCATATTTGCCTCAGTGGAAATGCATGAGCGGTTCAAGAGTGACCAAAGTTTAAGCGTGATGTTTGTGGGAAAAAACTACCAAGTAGACACTTCTTGTCTTTTCCACAGATTTTATTTTGTCAATAGAAAAAGCCTCTAAGCTTTGACTGCAAATTTGCGGATGGAGTAGAGGAGGTCTTTCCTCTGCTGTTTCTTGGTGCGCAGACTCTCTTCGTGCTTGTTGAGCCGGCGGCGCAGAGCTCTGGTCTTCTTGGGTCTCAGATCCAAGGGCTTGTACTTCTTACCCTGAAAGAGATGACAACTTTCAGTTGAGCTGAAAAGACATATTTTATCAAAATGGAATGTGACAAAAGTGACAGGAAAAGCTTTAATTTGCAACTGTTGTCAAGATCTAGAGAGGTTTGTTGAACGTTGAAAATACATAGATAATGGGATAAATATGCTGTATGTTTTGTAAGAGTAAATAACCTCAACTTCATACTGTTGATTAGGGAGATTTATTTCGATCCATTTTTTCATTTTTTCTTTTCAATTGCTCTAACAAGTAGTTAATCAAGAGAATACTGCCATACTCCTCAATAAAATAAAATAAAATATAAACAAAAAATCCATGTGAACAGTTCCATAGAACAAGTAGGTAAATGACAGCTGGACGTTCCTTGATGTTGTAGGAAATGTGATGTTGAATCGTTTGAAGGAGCCGTCTCATTTTATAAATTGGGCTGTTTTGCTACAGTGTGATAACAGTACAAGAGCTAAATTAGCAATGCCAGAGAACAGCCAACTCAGAATAATCAATGAATAAGAATGACCTCAGTCCATGTAAACAGTCAGACTATGAGGAACACTCGTGTCATCTCAAGTCTCAGTCTTTTGGTAAGCAGTTGTGAATGCATCAGCAAAACATCAGCTCACAAATATCATCTTCGACCAGAGAAGCAAAGACAGACGTTCCATACAGGCGTGCCTTGGTGTGTGTGTGTGTGTGTGTGTGTGTGTGTGTGTGTGTGTGTGTGTGTGTGTGTGTGTGTGTGTGTGTGTGTGCGCACGGTGTTGCTACAGTGTGAGTCAGCTGTTTGCTCTCACCTTGTAGAACTTCCTCAGGTTCTCCTTCTGTGTCTGGTTGATTACGGTCAGGACTCTGGCGATGGATTTGCGAACAACACGGCTGCAATGAAAAAACACAAAAGTTAGAGGCTGTTATGGCACAGCACATTTTGGCTTAAGTCAAGTAGTTACAGAAAATATAGCTTTACACTAATAATTATATTAAGTCACCATAAAACAATAATTTATAAAACTTAGACACAGAGGTTAGTCTGCACACGTCACTGACTCAAACCACTTGAGGATTTTAAAACGCTGCCATTTTTATCGCTTTCTTGCTCAGTCTGTGGTGACAGTCTAGACTTCAGAGAATATTAACCAGAAACCACAATGATTTATTAAAACGGTAGCATGTTTAAGTAGTAACATGTTTAGTTCTGAAGCATTACACTGACACTTATCCAAAGTATTTCTTGAAAAATATTTTACTTAAACGTGACAAAAGTAAAGGACAGGAAAAGGTTGATCTCTAGCTGTTGTCATGACCTAGAAAGGTTTGGCTGAGATATACTATACTTCCATACTTAACTCGTTACAGCTGAACAGTGAGGTTCAGGATTTTCATATATTTTGTTTTGATGAGTCACTGACTGGGTCTTCTTCCTTCAATGTGATAGGTAGTGCAACACTTTTGGGGCAGCTGAGGGCTGCACCCAGCACAGACAATGTCTGGGAAGAAATTGTGGGGGTAAACTGACGGACGCTTATTTCGGTTAATCGATATATGTTGGTGAGTCTGTGTCAGTTGGAAATTATGGGCTCAGATTGCTGCTCACATTAGAGGCCTAAAAAGTGCAGAAATAGTGTTCTGAGATTTGGATTAATACGATCTCAAAACAGCTGGAAAATGTTAAATCCCCAGATTTTTGTTTAAAACTTTTTTTAAATGTCATTTTATACTGAAGTGCATTGTTTGGCCTGTTTGAAGTTCACTCAGTCTCTTCTCGTGTGACGAACTCTGTGCTTATAATGCCCTGACTGTAAAGCACTTTGCTCTGCATTTCCTGTATGACAGATGCTATGTAATTTAAGTTATTATTAAGATTGCTATTATTTAAAGCTTAAGTAGCAACCCCAGTTTAAAACTTAATCAATGTAATATCCTCATCAGAAGAAATTCAGTTCATGTAAACAGTCACGGATCATAAAGAACACTCATGTCATCTCAAGTCTCAGTCTTTTGGTAAGCAGTTGTGAATGCATCAGCAAAACATCAGCTCACAAGTATCATCTTCGACCAGAGAAGCAAAGAGAGAACTCTTCATGCCTGTGTATTCACTGAATGTAAGATGCTGTTTGGCAACAACAGATTTTGGTTTCAAAGTACATTTGTTTCAGAAAATGCAGCTACACACTTACAATTTAATTAAGCCTCCATGACAACAACATTGTCTACACTGAGTAGTTGGTCTACACACGCGTCACTGACTAAGGACCTGCCTATTTTAAAATACTGCCAGTTGTACATTTTCTTTCTCAATCTGAGGCGACAGTTTGGAGTTCAGAGAATCAAAAGCTAAAAGCTACAGATTTATTGAACCTGACAAGTGTAGGAAAAGTAAATAGGGTTGTTGCGATATGTACCGATTCTACATCATACCGTGATGTGAAAGTTGACGGCTATACTGTGATACATTTGCTTATTAACAATTTTTTTTGGGGGGGGGGGTCAACTGGATGAAGAACCCTACCCTTTAGTTAATTTAAAGAGAGACATTTAAGACATATTTCCATTACAAAAAAAGATTTTTCAAATACAGTAACAAAGTGTTTGTTTAACCAAAATTAACTTCTGTGTTCTCATATCTGAAAATCTCATGCTGTTGCAACCCTAGTCTAGTAAATATCTTTGCAGAAAATCAATGACACCCTTACAATATCCTCCTGACTTCAACAGTTCCTCAGCCAAACTACAGATACAGACATCACTGACAGCACCCTAAAGCCACGTCCTTAAAGCCCGGGGCAGTCATGTGAAGTCTGGACCAGCCCGGTCCACTACGTGTAAGTGCTGTTGTTCATTTTCAGACAGTACGTACATCTTGGAGAGCTTGGAAGCGGCTCCTCCGGTAACCTTGGCCACACGGAGCTGGGACAGTTCATTCTTCAGGTCGTCCAGCTGCTTGAGCAGCTCCTCCTTCTTCTTGCCCCGCAGGTCTCTTGCCTTGATCTTGGCCTGGACACCGACAGAACAGACATTAGTAAGTTCACAGCACCATGTTGGTCTTAGAGAGCTCCTTTCACCAACACGAGTCAGCCCAGCTAACGCAGCTCCTTATTACCGTTAAAATGAACATTTGCCCTTTATATTATTGTTCCGTGTGCCCAAACATAGTCTGTCCAAACTCTGTGCGACCATCTGTAACAAGGACACACTGTCTGAACGTTATCCGTTAACATCCTACAACCGTTTCAGCTAGCAGGCTATCATTAGCCAGACATGTTTCTGTTAGCGTATGGCTAGCAGCGTAGCTTAGCGCAGTCAGTCAGTAGCAGCGCTCCACAAAATAACATTTTATTCCGCTCCGGTAGCAGCCTGCTCACCAATACATGCATCAACACATACACGGGAAGCTTATGCGCCCATATAACGCACATTTATTGGGCTTTAGTCGAGTTAAAAGTATTAAAATCTTAGTTAATGGACGAGTGTCGCGCTCCTCACCATGTTCTCTCTCGCTGCCCTGTTGGAAAGGCCGGACGTACCGCGTGCTCACAAAAAGTAGCTTCCGGAGAATTTCTTCTTCGTCGGCCGGAGGTTCACTTTGACGGAATGCAGACAGCGCTACTGACAGGCGGGAAGAAAAAAGGCCACCATGGTGATGTAACACCAGTTTCCTTGCAGAACCAAACACAGCTGTTATAAAGCTTCCTGTTTTTGATTATTTGCTTGCATTTTTAGCTTGAAAATATTATTTTGATGAATCAATACCTTAAAAAGGGAACAACAACACCTAAACTGCAATGTGCTGTTTCCATGGCCAAGGAAAATTTAACCAATGTTTCTCTCTCTCTCTCTCTAATACTATAATAACTACAATTATCATAATTACATTAATATGTAATAATGACAAATGTATTTTTCTAGTTTTTTTCCTATTAAAGGCATTTTTTGTTCATCCATACATGTTTACAACCAAATACAAAAGATTTGGAGCCAGAAGGCCTGATTTTTGTCATTTAGGATTTATTCTTAATAAATGTGGGAAAAGGGAACCTTTGTAGTGGCAGCAGAAGTTAAATCATAACAAGCAAAAGACAGAAAAGCTGTAGTGATTGTACAGTTATGTGTCAGGGCTTTAACACAGCAGAATCAATCAAAAGTGCATTCATCATTTCCTTTGATTCTCATGGAGATAGATATACTTGTATAACCCTGCAGAGTGTGGGTGACTACATCAGTCTGCTACCTGTCATTAGCAACATGATGACAGCTCTGCATTCAAACATGTACCCCTGCATCCCTATATACACAGAATGCATTTAGCAGATACAACTTCAGATACCAGAAAAGCAACAATCGCACCTTAAATACAGTTTTCTGTGATGATATGCAGACAGCACCCTGGTGGATTTCTTCTTCAGAATATTAGTGGAATGAATGAATGCAAATGCCTTTAGAAAAGAGGAGAATTGTAAACTGACTGACCAGGCTACTTTGGGTACTCAACAATGCAGCTTAACAGCAAACATGCAGTTTCCCTGGGTTGATGTCCAAATACTCATCATGTTGTGACATCACACTGAGGAGGAGGAGAGCTATGGGCAGTGGGGCTGACTGACAACCCAAGGCAGAAACACATACAGGTTCTGCTCAATGATAATGATGATGATGGTGATAAATACCGCAAACTGGTCACATCAAACCACTTACATCCACTGATTTATAAAGTTCTCAATGCATACAGTATGTACAGGTTTCTATATATAAATAGACATGTGGAATGTACTTTGATTTACATGAGCAAAGGCAGGTAAAGGTAGAGCATGTCCTCCAGTCATCATTTACATAGCATTCACTTTTTTTCATCACATTATTATATTATTCAAACGGTAAACTATGGGCTAAATCATTCAGATTGGTGTTAAAGGACTACCACATTACATCAGCCATTGCAGACATTTTTGTTCCTCCAGTAGCAGCAATTGAGAAAACAGACCTTTTTTTTCCTTCTGAGCCTCCAGCGCAGCACTTCCAAGCTTTGCACATATGATCACACAACAGGCTCTACTGGTCAAGTGTTTTAACCCTTTGAAAGCTGAGCACATTGGTTTAAAACATGTGAAGAAGGCAATGGGCAACGAAAGAAGAAATGACCCACAAATTAGCAAGAAATTATTAAAAAGTACAATTAGTAAAAAAAAAAAAAAAAGCACAAGAAACATGAAAGAAAATTACCTGAGAATTAATGTTTTTAGAAAAGAAAGAACAAGTAAAGAAAAAGAAAATGAAATGACCAAAAACAATTTGTAGCATAATTTTAAGAGTGTAATTGACAGTTCTTCCCCATCTTAAAAAAAAAACAAGATATTTTTCACTAGCTTTAAAAAAAAAATCTAAATCTACTCATTTCTAGAAATTCTATGAACAAATTCTTATCAAATTACTCATTGCATTTTTCCCATGTCTTTGAAAGAAACAATATTAATTTGCTCAGCTTGCAAAGGTTTCAATACTTGTGAAAGGCGTCTGAAAGCAGCACAAGAAAAGTGATGTTGCTCCAGGTTTCAAAGGGTTAACTTATAGATGGTTGATGATGACTTATAGATGATAGAGGGAAGGTGGGATCTGAGTGAAAGGTCTGCTGGGAGGCTTGGGTCACAGTAATAACAGTCCAATGGCCAAGCAGTTAGGTTCTTATATCCATTTAAATGAGCTGTTGAACTACAGTGGGGCCATTGTCAGTGTATGCTGGTACTCTCTGTATGCTGACAGACCGTCATCACACACAAAACTTAATCCATCAGACAGCACTGGCAGATAATCTTTACAGTGTAATATGTTCCTTGGTCGCAATTCTTTGTTGACCAAATTTAGGAGATCCCTATCATAGCAAAAAAAAATCACTCTCAAAATGACCGTTTTGTATCTCATTTACTCACCACGTTTCCTTAAATTTGTGAAGAAAACTTTGTTTTTCTCACATTCTTCACTGTGAATGGAGAATCCAAAAAAGGTGAACAGTCTTCAAATTGTAGTAAAATGGGGCTTTGTGTAACAACAGCAAAACTATGTCATCATCATTTAACTATATGTTAAGTTTACTACCTCTCACACAACTCGCACAGTATAATCCAAGTGTCATTTATCCAGTCATATGTTCATAACTCATCAATCACACAAAATGTTAGGAGATAAAACACATCAGTACCAACACTCTCATGCATGAGACTTGGATTACATACTGCACAAGTTGCGTGAGAGTGTAAAAATGGAAGTTTTGTTATAGTTTTGCTGTTGTTAAATGTGGTCAACTCATGAAGAATGTTCATCTTTTTGGATTATTTGTTAACTGTGGAGGCATGAGGAAAAAACTAGTTGTTTTTTTCACAAATTCGACATTATGCAGGGTGAGTAATGGATATAAAAAGTTCGCAAAAGCACACACACCCAGGTGACAGAAACCAGGTGCTGAACAAGTGATAATGCAAGAGAAGAAAAAGAATAAACAAAGTCCACACACTAGATGATGCTCCCATACATATTTTTTTTGATTACGACCAAGGTGAAGTTTTGAGCTACATGCTCTTCATCAATTGAAATGTCACTTCTGTCATAATTGATTTAAATATTTATGGGAGCATAATCTAGTTTGCAGTCTTTGTTTTTTCCCCTTTTTTTGGTCTTCTCTAAGTAATGGATACACAAATAGTCATTTTGCTGGTGAAGTAGACATACTATTAACAGATATTTTAACTATGTATATACTACACTGTTACAGATCTTAAAAAGTCAGAGCCAGCTAGGCTGTAGCTCTGACCATCTTGTAATGGTGATGTCAGTGACAGTGAATTAAAAAAGTGATGAAAATGACATTTTAAAGAGAAATGAGAGCAAGGATGTTTTGATAAAAGATACAGGCCTAGCTTAATTTTGAGTTTTAAGTAGTCTTACACCAACTGCATTTCTGGGCAGTCAGAACACAGTAATGCTCCTTTCAATGCTGACATTAATATCTCTGCTGATAATGACAACACATTCACTGCTATTCCAGTAGAGAGAAAGGCATACTTTAGAACAAATTCAGTTAAAGGGCCTCAAACTCTACATGCAGACAAATTTATATCCTTTGACACAAATGTGAACCATTTACTTTTAAATAAACCCTCTCTGATACTGAAGAGAAATCAACATTAGTACCTCTACCTGTCAAATTAAACAATACATTTCAATTATGCACCCCTCTGTGAGAGATTTCAGATAATTAACCAGGCTAAAAGGTCCTTCAGAAATAAAGGCTGCACCATTTGTCCAGTGAAGACAGGACCATCAAGTCACATTGGTTTTGTTCCCACTCAAACAGATGGGACTTGTGTGGTTTGATTCTGGGTAGAAATGATGCAGCTCATAAGATAACAGTCATGTTATTTCCCTCTGTTGTGTCTCATTTTCTGACTCATTTTTTGCTGTTTTCACAGAATAGAAACCACCAGATCTGTGTGACATCAGGGAGGAACTCCAGTGTGATGATGTGTGTCAGACATACGGTCAAACATCCATCTGCCTGCTGACAGGGAAATGTCATTTAAAAATCAGCAACTGATTATGAGCACTCTGTGCAGCCCTTCTGGGTCCCCACAGAGCAGAAAACAACAGTCCTTCCCACACAGAGCCAGAAAACTGTGGGAGGCTGTTCAGAGTTTAAAGCTAGAGTCCTGCTCAGTGGTGGGAGCCACAGCGGCAGGACTCTTCCTCCCGGAGGTGGTCCTTTGGTTCCTTTCTCTCCATCGCTTCAGCTCCTTCTGCTGCTCATCAGCTCCAGTGAGCTGAGGTGCCTGAGATGGATGGGCGGATGGCGCCCTTTGGAGAAGGCTTGGATCCAAACCAGGACATCTACAACATACAAACATGGCAGTCGGTCAGAGGGTGAGGCTACGATGAAAATAACTCAAATTAATATCTATTCTAAAGAATATGGTGTGAGCAGGGTTCCTATAGCTTGAGGCAAGTGGGATTTAAGATTTTTGAGACCTTTTAACAGCCACTTTTAATTAATTTTAAGACCAATTTTGCAATGGCAATATTAAAGTAAAAAACATCTACCAGCATCAATTATTAAAGGTTATGGGGAATTTTATTTTATTTTTCAGCTATTTATTGTTACAGAAACATGACTCGTTAATGCAAAGACTTTGATAACGTATTTTTATCATTAAGGTGAGGGTTGGATTCTGCAAGGGCTGCCCTTTGTCCCCGATTCTGTTAACTTTTATGGACAGAATTTCTAGGCACAGCCAGGGTGTTGAGGGGGTCCAGTTTGTGACCTCAGGATTGGGATGCTGCTTTTTGCAGATGATGTGGTCCTGTTGGCTTCATCAGGCTGTGACCTCCAGCTCTCACTGGATCGGTTCACAGCCGAGTGTGAAGTGGCCGGGATGAGAATTAGCACCTCGAGATCCAAGGCCATGGTACCTCGGGATCTTGTTCACAAGTGAGGGAAGGATGGAGCGGGAGATCGACAGGCTGTCGTGGTGAAGAGGGAGCTGAGCCGAAAGGCAAAGCTCTCGATTTTCCTGTCCATCTTCGTTCCTACCCTCACCTGTGGTCACGAGCTTTGGGTAGTGACCAAAAGAACAAGATAGCGGGTACAAGCGGGCGAAATGAGCTTCCTCTGTAGGGTGGCTGGGCTCTCCCTCAGAGATAGGGTGAGAAGCTCTGTCATCCAGTAGGAGCTCAGAGTAGAGCCGCTGCTGCTCTGCATTGATAAGAGCCAGATGAGGTGGCTTGGCCTTCTAACTAGGATGCCTCCCAGACGCCTCCCTGATGAGGTGTTCAGGGCACGTCCTACCGGTAGGAGACCCAGGACACGCTGGAGAGACTATGTCTCTCAGCTGGCCTGGGAACACCATTTAGGCTGCTGCCCCCGCGACCCGACCCCGGATAAGCAGAAGAAAATGGATGAATTATTATTATTTAAGTTACCGATTATTTTTGAGCTTTTCCTATGCAAAGTCAGACAGATCCACAGAGAACCCACCTCCAATCTGTAAATATTTTTAAGACTTTTGAAAGATTTATTCAAGACATTTTAATGCCAACTAAGGACTTTCTTTTTAGATTAGTGGATTCAGTACATATAAAAACTCTGTAAGGCTCAGCGGGAATACTGGGTGTGAGCTTTGCTCATGTGAGGGTTCCAAGATGGATTCAGCAAACTATTTTGACAGTTTTAATTTAATGCATATCACCTGTTTATGAGGAGGTTTCTGACATGTGACCTTTAACATAATGGTCACCCAAATGTTTCAGGGTACCCCCAGGGTTCTCAAAGTTAAATTTAACACTTTTTAAGTATGAAACATTTACTTGGTACGTTTACATGAACAGTTTGGTGGAGCTGAGATCATAGCTCGATTTGGCCATTTGACTGGACTATTGTCCTTGTCCCAGTGTACAAGCACCAGGGCAGAATCCATTTATTGACAGAAGTATGTCCAACTCCTCCCTGATCACATAACACCTGAAACTTGGTTTAAGAAAAAAAAAGGGATATTAACACAAACATTCAAGGTAAAAAGTATCAGTGGCTTTTCAGTTTTCTCCTGAAGCATTCTGGATGTCTTAGAGCAGCGATCTGTTTGAAAACTCATACCAACCTTGTATTCCAGAGTTTGTTTTAACATGTCCTCTTCCTCACGAGTGAAGTTAAGCAGTACAGACACAGCTCGTATTAGCTGGAATGCCTGACAGAGCGAGACACACACAGTCAGACTAACAGAACCAGGAGCAGCCATTCAGTCACTAAACAGCTGCAAACACACACTTTATTTGTTTATTTCAACCCACTTCTGTGTTTGAAATTATTCTTAAAATTAGCAGAAAAGACTCACCTCAGCCTCTCTACATGACATAAATTTGAGCACGACGTGTTTGAGATACTCAAAGTTGATTTCTCGTGAGTCGTTGAGGTCTGAGGTGTTGGTCACCGTGGTGGTGGAGGTCGGGGGGCTCGGCATGGAGGCTGGCGGGGGGTCTGGACAAACCTTCTCCTGTTTTTCTCCTCTGCTCTCTGGAACCTTCTCCTTCCCTTCAGCTTCTGGCTCAGACTTCAGCTTCTACAGAGCATAAAAAAGAAAACAACGCAGTGCATCCAGGAGGAATTCAGATCTCTTCATTTCTACACATTAATCTTGCAGCCTCGACCTGAAATCCATTGTTTAGACCAACTTTTTTTTTTTAGAATTTTCTGAAATGTATTAAAAGGAAAAACTGAAATACTACACTGACATTCAGTGTTCAGACTTTTTACTTTTACTGCTTCATTTACATTTTCGTCATGACAGAATGATGAGCTGCTGCAGCGCAATTAATTAATCGCTGCAAGTTTCTACCTGTCAGATTAACTTTTCAACGTCAGTGAGTCATTTGCAATTTTTACATTGTATTTATGTTGAAATGACTTCTGCCGGTAAAGCTGGAACTGGAATTGCTAGCAGCTGTTGCTGTGGTCCTGTCTGTGGCTGCGCCTGTGCCGTGATTCTACTCGACGCCATCATCTACTGCCATAATTATTACTCATGCCTCCACTATTAATATACACATATGACTGTTATTGCCACCTACATAAACTGTAATATTTGCATGTAATATTACATGCTATGATAAATTTCCTTTATTAATTTCTGTCTATCAATATTGTTAGATTTTGTTATTTTTACCATTACTGTTGCTGTGCATCTCTCCTGCTCTCTTCCTCCCTCTCTTTCTCTTTTTCTCTCTTTCTCTTTCCTATATATAATTTTGTCATCTGCTGTAATTTTATTGTTTTTAACGACATCTTTTGCACGTCTGTCCGTCCTGGAAGACAGATCTCTCCTCAGTCGCCCTTCCTGATGTTTCTATCATTTTTTCCTCATTATAAGTTTTTTTTTGTGAGTTTTTTTCTTAGACGATGTGAGGGGCTAAGGACAGAGGGATGTTGTATGCTGTGAAGCCCTCTGAGTTGTGATTTGGACTTGTGATTTGGAATAATGGGCTTTATAAATAAAAATGACTTGAATTGACTTTGGCTTGACATTAATCATAAAGGGACAGTTCACAAAAATACATATTTTTCCTCATACCTGTACTGCTATTTATCAGTCCAGACGATTTTGGTCACACCAGAACCATCTGGACTGATAAATAGCAGTACATGTAAGAGGGGAAATATGTTTATGTAACTCTCGACTGAACTTTCCCTTAAACCAGAAAAGAATGATGACATCCTCCAGATTAAAGGTGAAAATCACAAGCATCTACTAATATTAATTGACTTTGATCAGTTGGGTTCATGATTTGTAGTCACTATGTAGTTTATTCTCTTTCCTGAGCAAAGCAGTCTCATCACCATTTGTATCACTGCAACATTCAGCACTGACTGCGACTGACTCAGTCACCACTTGAGGAGCTCCACTGCTAAAAAATACTGATTTGGGGAGAGCAGAGTGAGCTCACTTTGAAAATATCATATATATGATAAGATTTAGTCATACATGTAATGACCATCTCTAAGCTGCATCACATGTCTTCGTTTTGTTTTGCCCTGTTCTAAAGATCAGAATGAAGTAGCTCCCTTATCAAGAAATATTCAGTTTGTAGACATAATTTCAGAACAAACGAAATCTGTGTGTGTGTGTGTGTGTTTGTGTTTGTGTTTGTCTCACCAGTTCTTTCTGCAGAGTCCTCTTCAGTTCTGCCAGTCTCTGCTGCAGCTGCTTTATGGTCTGCAAAACAATGTCAGTACATTTCATGTTTGGTGATGGTTGTTTCTGCTGCTGTATATGTATCTGCAGGATGCATCTGCTCTCAGCTGATACTGACACTTTATTTGATGGGAGTATGAAGGTATCTGACCCTGTTCTTGTCGCTGAGCTGCTGCTCCAGCTCTCTGTTGACCCTCTGAATGTGATCCAGATCATCCACCGTCACACTGCCATTCTGATCCTCCTCACACACTTCAGGGCTGTGAAGCTGCTCTGTCAAGGTTTCTACCTCCACCTCCAGGTACGAGATCTGGACGACATATATCAAACCACACTGACCATTAATTCATCCATTAGTGACAGCTGGCTCTTGGTAGAGATGCTGTACCAGAAAATAGGTCCTAAATTAATGAGAAAATTAGAATCAGAACACCATGAAATTGAATAGCCTGGGCTTGACTCTGTTATTGTAAGTCTGCTCCAGAACAATAAAATGATCATGATGTCACAACCATTAAAGGCCAAATAATGCAATATGTGGCATCTTAAAAATATCTTGAGACTATCACTAGGCGGGTTTCCATTAACCCTTCCATGGGCAAAATGAAATTGCAAATGTAAAATATACCTCATGGAAACATGTTAATTTGGAAAAAACTGCAATACTGTAGGTCACATGATACTATGGCTACATGGTTGTCGGTAGAAACTGGCAACCTATAAAAGCCAAAAAAGTATTTCCATCGTAATTTTGTGAAATATGGCTTTTTGAAATCACCTGAAATACCAACTCATGCAAGCGTAAACACTTTTTTGTGATAAATGGGAGTTTTTTCTAAATTGACGTGTTCCCATTAGGCATATTTTATATTTGTAACTTCCATTTGCACAATTTGAGGATTAAAGGAAACCTGCCTACTGTGTAGCATGTCCACACTGACAATAGTTTAAATACTTACATTTGTATGCTCGATCTAAGCAATGGAGTTGACTCTTAAAGAAGACTTAAAATCCCCAACATACCAGAGTAGCAGAAAAGAGCATGTATGTATGTAGGTAACTGTGACTGACCCGCGCCTGGCAGGTATCCAGCTGCTGTGTCTGGCTGAGCAGCTCCTCCCTCAGGCTGTTCAGCTGGGAGTCTTTGTCCAGCTCCATCTGCTCTAGCTGGGCTCGCTGCTGCTGCACCTCCTCCTGCAGCTGGACCAGGGATGCCTGCCGACACTGCACCTCTGTAACACACACATAAACCATTGTTTTCATGCCAAAAATCATATAGTACAGGGTGGACAAAATCAACTACTATATGAAAAAGTTGCAACATTTGTGTCCCCTTCTCCTGTTTTGGCTACCTTCAGTGTGGATGTTCGATTTCCAAATGCCAGTTTCACAATTTTTAGATCAAAGATGCCAACAGCTGGCAAAATTCAGTCTTGAATTTTCACCAGTATGTTCATTCAAGTCAGGGATGAAAGCCTTTAAAACAACATTGCGACCATCATGTTAAATCTCTCTGCTGAAAGCCTCACAGTGTGTTCTATTCTTTTAATTCCACAATCAGAATTAAATGCAATTTTATGTGGAATCTGCACACTAAGGCCTGCAACAGAAATTAATCTTAATTAAATAAAATGCTAAAAAAATAATTAAAAGCTATCACAACCAGGGATGACAAGAAATGTTTTTTGTTTTTTTTTTGCAGATATCTGCTGATATAACAGCCCATTTGGCCACCAACCGATACTAAAATCAATATATTCAATTTTTTTCCCAACTTATGTTAGTGATCATCAAGCCTCTTCTGTAGTGGCATCAACATCATATTCTGCATACTCTTATCGTCCAGCAGATGGAGACGTACAATACAATGCTCTTCAGTGAATGTAAAATCTGAGTGTGCAAAATAAGAAAAAAGTTCAACTTAGGGTTGATGTTATGTACATGCTTTATCAATACTTTATCAATAAAAAAAGGTTTGTGATATCATCACAGATCAGCATTTTGACTGATTCCGGTATTTTATTTTAATGCCAATATCTGTCCATATCCCTGACGTGTCGATATTGTTGTGCATCCCTAATCACATCCCTGTTCATGGTGGTGAATCACACTGTTGAGACATAAGAAAAAATATTAACCCAACGTCATGTTAAAAGCACAGGAACTTCAGGTTATGGTAAATCTCTTTGGCTATCATCTGACAACAATAACGCATCTGGAGGTGAGCGCCAATATTTCTGACTGATCTGGTGGAGCCAAATTCAAGCTCAGACTTTCTCCTCCATACTGTGGTCATTTCAGAACATTTCTAGAAACAGATATCTGCATATGATTGCAGTAGGGGCCGACAGATTATGGCTTTATAACAAAAAAGTTGCAGGGAACTTGCTGTATGTGATCTTGAGCGTTGCAGTTTTGATTAAACATTTGCTAAAGGAATTTAAACAAAGTACTGTGTCGCAGTTTGTTAAGTTCCAAATTCTAAATATTGACAGAAAGATTTTCATTTTTACTGTAAATGCATATTGGTTCCAAATCAGTAATGGGTCTCATTAACAACTAATTTTCAGTATCGGTATCAGCTCTGAAAAACAAACACTGGTCGACCCCAGAAGATAAATCTTTAAAAACTAATATAAAGTGATATCATCATCAGATGATGGCTAATGGGTTTTGAGATTGCATTTTGTACAGTTCCTTCCACCTCTCCACGTGAACTATTTGCCTGCTGCTCAAACATGATTGGTCAACACTACTATAACCAAAAACAGAAACTAGAATGCCATCGATACCAAAGTCTTGTCCTCTTGCCTAAAAATTCTGCATACATCTGCAAAATCTGTTTAAAGAGATACGTACATGTTTAAAGGTTCTGAAGTGTGTATGTTTGTGTGTGAGTACCATTCTGGAGTGTCTTCATGTCCTCCTCTCTCAGTGCTAGCTTCTCTGTGACTGTGGATAGGTCCTGCTGTGAGCTCTGTAGAGATGTGCTCAGCTCTCCAACCTGACAACAAGCAAAAACCAAACACTTTTCATCACACTGTACATGCTTTCACACTCACACACACACAATGACAACCATTATTGAATTTCATTCACATCATCTTAATATCAGTTTGTGATCAAATAAAGGTAAAGTCGATTGAATAACACTTCTTCTGTTCCTCAACAGAAATACCAGTGTTTGCGACTGCTCTGTAGGGAGAAGGCTACATCATTTAAGGGGACCACATCTTATACCGCTTCCGGGTTTTTCCAACATGGCAAACCCCATTAATATACAAGTGAACACACCGCTGCGAGTCTGCCTTTCTGTCAGCTTGCGTGTGTATGTTTATGTGTGTGTGTGTGTGTGTGTGTGTTGGGGGTGGTGGTGGGGGGGTGTTTTGTTGGTGTGTCCGTGCAACATCACAGGCAGGCCGGGGAACAGGCAAACAGTAGACAGCAGCAGGAACAGAGGTCTCTGAAAACTTTTCAGTGGTTTCTTATCTTCATGTACCTCGTATTTATGCAATCTCTCTTTCAAACTCTGTGTGGACTAATTTGGATCGATGTTTGAGTGCAGCTTGGGAGGAGATAGACAGTAATTAGAGACAGCACATCATTGCATCTTACCAGTTAAGGAGCTGATATTAGCAGGTTCACCTTGGTGTTGTGTTCTCACCAAGAACATCGGAGCGGGAGGCAATAAAACCTCATGACTGCTGTATAGTCATTTGACCCTGGTGTGAATGCTGATCATTTCCATTCTCATTGCATTAAAAAGGTATTAGCAGGTGTTAGCTGTTGTTTTGTGCTGTGGAAATGAGGCTTTAGCTGTTGCACTTCTATTACTGTGAATACTGTGTGATGTGTCTTTGCCCACAGACCAGTGTTTGCAGATCCTCCTTCTGTCGTCTGGTTTCTTCTAGAGCTTTGGCAATTTCCGTGCTCACTGTGTGCCGACTGCTCAACTCTGCCTGAGGGAACACACCAGGAAAAGAGAACTACTAATACAATTTGCTTTCCTTCATGAAAATGGCCTCCTTTGAGTCTGTAGACCTCTACATTTCAACAGCTTTTGGCTTTGTAATATGTTGCTGTAAAGCAGTGAGGCTGTATCACATTATGTGAAGACTACAACTGGATAAAATGTTTGTTTAGTGTCTGAGCAACAGACTTTTTTATCTCTCCATACATTTACAAACTTTGATCTGATGAACTTTTCCATTACATGTCCCATATAAAGCCTGAGTATCAGTCATGAATCTAAACTCTGTGTGTTGTAGTTGATCTTACTCTGCACTGTTCCAGCTCCTCTGTCTGCTGGCTCAAAGTGGAGTTTACCTCCACCCTCTGCCTTTCAAGGTCAGCCTAGCACACAACAGAAAAGGTAAAGTGTCAGTCATCATATAGCAAACGCCGTTCTCTCTTCTCTGCATACATACATTTAGAAAAATGATGAATTTGTAAACCCACGTCTCTCCGAGCCTGTTTAGACCTGGTATTAGTATGCATTTCTGTGATCTGAATGCAAGTGGACAGTCAAGACACATCGCCCATAACATCTGTGTCTATCATACATCTTCAGATGAGCACATATTCAGATTTTTATTTTATTACTGTCCCACAGTTACTTTTGCTAGCCGCTCTGTAGCATGATTGGTACTCATATTTTGCTTTGTCGGCACAGTTGGAGAGCTCACTGTGAGCAGAATTCAACACATCTCCTTCTGTAAAACAAAAGAATGGATGGTTATGTAACACTTCATCCAACTCAGCATAAGAAGTCTTGCACTGATGATGCAGTTTTTGTCAGAGATGCATCAAGACAGCGTTAGCATTTATACTACAAATATATGTGGTCAAATGCGTCGCAAGCCACCTCGGCAAGTGGATTGAGTGATCAAAAATGTGTCTTGATGGTTGTTCACACCTGTATTTAGTGCTATCCAGTTGTGATCAGATCACCCGAGAGGCATGTTGAAGCCAGATCTAAAACAGTGTCAGTGGAACAGCATCACTGCTGCTGTACACTTTTTTAGATCACAAATAAATCTTTGAAAATGTAAGAATTAGCAGTGAGAGGCAGAACATACCACGGTGTCCTGCAGGGTCTGTCTTTCTGTCTGTAAAGAGCTGATACTTTCCTCCAGGCGGCCGGCCTTCTCCTGACTCTGCTGCTCTACCAAACACACCTGCTGCTCCAGAAAGGCCTTCTGTGCACTCCACTCTCCTTGCTGAACAAAACACACAAACAAACGCATGGTTTAACATGTGCATATAAAAACCAACTTTAACTAGATTACAAACAGATTGAAGTCAAATACTGTCCCTTAAAAAGGACTTTAAAGTACATGAACAATTTCAGTTTTTTCAGGTTTTTTCAGGGTTTTTTTTCAGTTTTTTAGAAATATATCTTGTTGTATTTGTATATATGAATATATATATTACAAATGGGTACAGGTTGCAGATCTATAGCTTATTATATTTCTTAATAGGCAGTATATTATGACTGCACACTCGCAGCTGATTTTAAATTTATTTAATACAATCGACAACACTTAAAGTGAATATGGTCAATTTCAAAATATTGATGTATAGAGAAGCAAAATTAAGATATTGTGGAAATTGCAACCAGGAGTTACAATTTTCAACATTTTACTACCTGAATCTGAATTAAAACTCATTATAACCGATACAAACTGTGTTTACTGACAACAGAACACTATTATGATGTAAATAAAAACAAAACAAACAAAAACCTTATTTGCAGGTCTAAAAACACATGACACATTCTTGATATTACCACCAGATGGCCCCAAAGTGAAGGTTTTTTTAAAATCTCACACTGCAGTTGCAATAGTTTGACTTTTGTTTGACCATTTGTTGAGGAGTGATGTGGAGCAGGAGCAGCAATTTTTGCTTTCATATAATTTTTAATTCAAAACATTTACTTGCGTGAATTTGTAATTGAAACTAAGCATTTATATTTAATATGCATTTACTGATTAACTATTTTTGATCACTGTCCAATAATTGATAGAGTGCTTAAAGTTTGCCTCATAACTTCCTCTTGTATTCTATATTTGGTGAGTGGAGCTCTGCTTTACTTTCGTGGGCCTGTCTTCTCAGTTTGCTGAGAATTATACCTAACAAAGGCTGAGAGTTTCATGCGATTAGAAGTTTAGAGGTACAATGATAAATCGTCGTGGTTAGCACTGCTGCCTCACAGCAAGAGGATCCCTGGTTCGAACCCGGGTTGGAACAGGGTTCGGTCCGTGGGCGGGGGCCCTTCTGTGCGGAGTGTGCATGTTCTCCCCGTGTCTGCGTGGCTTCTCTTCGGGGTCTCCGGCTTCCTCCCACAGTCCAAAGACATGCAGCTCAGGTTGATTGGTGACTCTAAATTGACCTTAGGTGTGACTGTGAGTGTGTATGGTTGTCTGTCTATATGTGTCGGCCCTGCGATAGTCTTGCAACCTGTCCAGGGTGTACCCCGCCTTCCGTCCGATGACAGCTGGGATTGGCTCCAGCCCCCTGCGACCCTTGCGAGGACAAGCGGTTACGGAGGATGGCTGAATGAATGAATGAATGATAAATCGGTCTCCTCCATCAGCCAACTTTGGGAAATATCAAGCCCATTTCTTTAGTAAAGAGACTCATTTTGTGTCATTGACTGTTGTGGTACTCACCAGTTTTTCCATGTGCTGCTGTTTGTCTGTGTATTGCTGCTCTGCACTCGTCAGTCTCTCAGTGCTCTCTAGGACTTGCTGCTCTAAATTAGCTATCTGAAACAGAAAGAGGTACAATAAGTGATTGTGACCAGGTTGCCTGTGGCTCCGGAGGTAGAGCGGTCGTCTACCAATAAGA
Source organism: Plectropomus leopardus (assembly GCF_008729295.1). NCBI lineage: Eukaryota > Metazoa > Chordata > Actinopteri > Perciformes > Serranidae > Plectropomus > Plectropomus leopardus. The sequence goes on from NC_056468.1 coordinate 2,348,186, forward strand.
AGGTCAGTGGTCACTGGCCATTCAGCAGACATCCATGTATTTCCCATTAATCTGAAGACCCACACATATAAGTATCTTATACATATTATAAGTAAGTCTGGCCACCTGTCAGTTGCCTAATGTTTCTCTTTTGTCAGCTGTCATCAGACAGTCTTTACTGGATGCTTTCTTGTCCCCATAACCATGTGATTTTGTAAATGAAAAATGCTTCAAAAGGAACCTCAAGGTGCTTTGGGTAATTTAATAACTTGGTTATCTGTGGTTCTTGCAGTACTGTGTCTGTTTGCTTACTTGCGTGTCTGTTCTCTCTCTGTAGGCTCTGGAGGAGTCGTCTTTATGTCGGAGCAGGGTCTGAAGCTCAGTAATGCTGCAGCTCATTCTGGATACCTAGACCAGACAGAAAACACACAGCTGGAGGGCCATTCTTTCACAATGATTTATCACCTTGCGAAGACAGCATGTTCTAAGTATGAAAGTTGGAAAAGCCATATATTGTGTCCTGCAGAAGATTGTCAAAGTCAACATTTCATTGGGACTGAAGCCGAATTTAAGCCCAGATTGAAAATTACTAAAGTCATGTTTGTGGAAACAGGAATAAATAAAGGTGCACTCTTTTTAAGCTACAATAGTGCAAACTGTTGGGTGACCTATATCTGTGACTTTAGCCCAATGAGGAGATATTACAGCAGTTAGCAATCTAAGTAATCCACAAAAAAAATGTATCTGTTATCATGGGCTTGCATATCTGATGGATTCAGGGGCTTTAGCATGGGTCTGGCCCCAGTGAAGAGGTGCAGTGGTTTTACCTGTGTTTCCAAGGAGCTGACAGTATCAGCATGGTTAGTCCGAACATGCAGCAGCTCTGCTCTGCTCTCATCCAGACTCTGCTCCAGGCTGGACTTCTGAAAAGGCAACAACAGGACTGATAAGCAGGCGGTTTGGATCCTACATATCATTCCCTAATACATTAAAGATGAGCATAACATTATATCTATTAGTTTTAATGCACAACAAGTTCTAAAAATCCATCAGATGAAAAGAGTTCTGGAAGCTTCTAGAAAGAGACTAATAATTCTTTTGATGAAAAGACCAAAAACAGACAAGTGAATGTATGATGTGAATATTTTCAGGTGACTGTGTGACTGTGTGTAAACATAGCCGCCAATAATTTCTGTTACCATAAGCTAACCAAACATAATATACATAATGCTCTTTTTTCATCATTACATAAACCTACCTGTAATTTATGGTCAAGAATACAAATGGGCTTTGACTTAATCCTGCATCTAATCCATTTTATTTTAATGAATGATAATTGATGCTTTAATATTACACACACTCGTATCACTGCGCACAAAATGCACTTTTCAAAATCAAGCTTAAAAAATATTATACATTAATATTATTCTCTATTTTTACAGATTTGATTTTTCAACCTTCGTTACTCTTTATCATAAATATAAAATATCCATAAATTTAAAAATGTTGATGAATTATTTTCAATATGCTACATACAAAGTAGATTTTTTTTGCTGCTGACAGTCTGAGACTGTCAGTCTTATTTTTATACTGCTACACTGTCAGGGGTGGGGTTATGCTGAGTATAGCTCCAGTGTGTCATCGAGCGATGGTTTTAGGCCCGCCCAAAAAATCTTAAAACAGGACAATGGTGAAAAAACAAACTCCAAATTCAGTACTATATAGTAAGAGGTCTTTGTAACAGGTGTTCAACAATCAGTTTCCAACATTTATAATGTGTTTTGAAACACACTCTGTTTTGAAACAGAGTGGAGGGAATCTCCACGAGTCTGCCACATAAAATGTGAAGCTTAAACTAGGCCCTGCTCTCAGTGTTCTTCACCTCCTGGAGAAGCTCCTGTAGATGCTCGTCCTGGCTCAGGTTTCCCTGTAGCCGTCTCTCCAGAGACGTCACTTTCTTCTGAAGCTCCACTAACAAGCGCTCCTTGTCCTCCTCAGTTACAGCAGCCTGATGGTGTCAAGGGAAGACATAAAACAGGCCTTCAACAACTTCTTCTTAACTCAGTTTTAAAACCTGGACTGTAAATATTGTTATTCCAAAAGCCTAATTAGATATTTGAAACTAACTGAAAAACCTGTCATATTCAGTTATGCCCTTCTATTTCCTGTCAGCTCCAGTAAAGAGAGGAAATGTCCCTGAATTTCCCTGCCTTAAAAACATTTTCAGTCTGAATTATTTGATGCTTGAGGAGTTCCTCAAAAACCTGATATGATGATGATTGCTTACTGTCAACTGCACATGTTCGATACTGTAATATGACGGCTATTTTGTACTGGGGCTGTCAATTTTATATCAAAAAAATTCTAACCGAGTCTACAGTCACACCACACTGTTTGACTTCGTTTATTTTAGGTATTTTCAGTCAAAATAGTTCTGGGTACTCTTTGAGACGAAGAGCCCACTGTGTGATTTCCTGAGAGCTACATACCATCAAGGACTTTTTTCTGATAGCACTCTCACCGCAAATATGATGTACTGTAAGCCTGCCAGCGGTTGGTATAGCAACATCACCTGTATTTTTACAGTAGCATATACTGTATGCTTAGTGAAGTTTTGACTTCACTGTCAGTCTGTGTGTCCTTGTTTTCTTCCAGACAGATGAAGACATTGAAACTGTGGTAGCAGGTGTCATAGAGTCAATACAATTATCAAAACACCATTTTCAATCAGTGTGACTGCAACATGCATGCAGCCTGTTGTAATTACTCCTGCTCTTTTCTTATTTTCCAGTACCCCCACTTCTCTGGCCCTCACATGCTGCTAATGCATGCAGTGTGTTCCAGATGTAACCACAACACCAGGCATGTTAAAACCAGCATGTGACAATATAGTTTGAATTCTACAACACGGATGGCAAAATAATGTATAAAGGTAAAGCTAAGTGGAACAATGTCAATCTACCACAATGGTACGTCTTCTTTTAGTCCTCATCTATTTAAACCTTACTTCTCTCAAAGTGACAGCCAAACTTGTGCTGTTCCCTGACTCTCTCAAACACAAGTCATTCACAATGTGATGGTTAATCCTCAGTTATTCTGACCTTTTGTTGTTGCAGTTTTAGGGCGTCATGTTCAACCTGTAATTCCTGCAGGGATGTCTCTAAGGTCGACACCATCCTCTGCGACTGAAAAACAAACATTTCACAAACTCATTCACAGATAGAGCTGCCTTGAAAAAATCAAGGTCAGTCACATCAGTAAAGAAGTAGTCATGTGTAGCGTGTGCAGCTTGTGATCAGGACCGACCTTCTGGAAGTCTTCAGAGACCTGCTGGATGACTGACTGCAGCTCCTTGCATCGTCCATCCAGCTCACTGACCTTCTTGTCTGCCTCCTCTCTGAGCAGCAGCAGCTCCTCTCTACAACAAAAAGAGAGTTGAGTTCAACATCAAATGTAAACCAATACGTTATAGAGAATGTTATACACCTGAGAAAACGCTTTTTATTTCTAATAGATTTTCTGATCGTCAAGTAAAGCTTAGCTGTCTGGCTATACATCTAATTCTTTGTCTGATTGCTTGACCAAAACACCAAACTAAATATTTTGAGAAGAGCATTTAGATCCCATACTGCTGCCTGTTGCATTTCCTCTCACCGTTCTATTTCCAGCTCAGAGTTGAGTCTGCAGCTCTCCTCATGCTGCTGTTTCAGAGTCTGGAATCTTCCTCGAGCCTCGGACAGCCCTCGCTTTGCCAAGTGAACTTCAGCCTCCTTTTGCTTGAGCTCCTGATCCTGCTGGTTCAGCTGCTCCTCCTTCTTCAGCAACTGATGGACATAAATGTGAAACAAATTATAATAAACAAACACTCGATGCACTAAAGAAAGGGTTGCTATGAAACCATGTGAAATTCAATCACACCTCAACAAACTAAGTGCTTTTTAAACACTGACTCTCCATCCTGCACTGAGGCTCACAGAGTACATTGATTTAAAAAGTTAAGTTCTTCAAAAGACAGAAAATCTTGTCCTTCTCCGATTTTTGATGTAATCGCTAAATGAAAATAAGATGGCGGCAGACATTACTGTTTGGAAGTAATGCTGCAAATCCACCATCCCACCACACATGTACGCACCATGTGTTTAACTTTAGCGAGTTCCTGCTGCTGAAAGCCCTCCAGTTCATCCAGGTCATCCCTTTTCTGGAAGAGTGCTAAGCTTTGCTCCATCATCTCCTCAAGTCGAGCTGACAAGGAAGCCCTCTCCTAAACACACACAACGGTTATACCAGCGGACACGTGTATGAGCAGGTTTCAACAAACCAAATTCAAGTGTGCTTTCACACCTGCAGTTTGTTTGGTCCAGCCACAGACTGTAAAATAAAAATGGATGACATGACAGCCACCAAAAAGTGAGGCCAAAATATCTGGATCGCCCCCTATTGGCTGTCTGGAGCATAGGTCATATACTCCGGCACCTCCATGAAGTCAACGGGACATGGGCCAAACTAAAAACTCAAACACATTTTTCCAAAGATGGTTTCTGTCATTAAAGGTAGGTCTGACGTTCAGATTTGACATCATGAGCGACCGTTGTGTGCCAGTTGCTGTGCTTGCAATTAATAGTGCTGCTCGCAATCAGTGGGACGTATGGGTGAGAACTCCATGACTGCACATATTGCTACTGAGACGACTCTGGCTCCAAATTATGTTACCAGCACTTGATTGCAGCAGCTGTATCTGTGATATTTTGGCTTTCCCTTTAGCTTTGGTCACTCATTTCACATTCTTTAAATAGATGGAGTAGAAGACAAGCTCACTCTCCTGGTTTAACTTCTTTCCACTTTATATCATGTGATGATGCTCGTAAATTCATCATATGTAGTGCACAGCACGCACCACCGGAGTTTATTCTGCTGTCTCTACTGGTGGAAAAGGCAGCTGAGGTGAAAAACACCTCCGACAAACCACCTAGTGTTAGAGATAGAAGTTACAGGACTGTAAACAGCTAGTGCCCAGCAGGCAGAGAGAGAGTATGGGGAATCACGGTACATTTTTTACATCTAACTTGGTAAATTAAAGATTTATTTGGACCAAACCAGAGCTGGTAATTGTTGGAACAGTGGACATACTAACTAGATTACTAATAAGAGTAACCAAGATGGTTTGGGTGAGCTTTAATTTGTTTCTGTTGAGTTTAAAGGAAGTTTTTTGATGAATTAACAGGGCAATCAAGCCTCATCAGTCTTCTGTGACAAAGAGAAAGTTGAATTCAAAAGGTGTAGTTGTATTTTTCTGTCTAATAAGGAAAAGGGTGCATTACCTTTCTTAAAAGTTTGTGGGTTTCATTTTGTGTATTTACTAGTCTGAAAAGTTGAAAGTAAGTGGCGGGTTGTTGGGGTTGCACACATATATCGTCATATACCGTATACCCCAGTGAATTTTCATGAAGGTATGAAATATTGTATCCCACCAAGCCTAGTCTTAATCCAGTTATTTAGTCAAGCAAGGAGAAGTTAACGGGCAAATGTACTGACTGCAAGTTAAACTGAATTATATTAAACAGGTGTGAAAGCACAGTATTTGAATATTGCACTATTTCTGAAATACTCAAGCTATTTATTTAGTTTTCACATTTAAAGATTTTATATATGATCATACTTAGTGTATTATTTGAAAGTCAACAAGGACAGATTAAAAGACTTACCTTTTCCACATCACTTATCTTCTCCATCCATTCCTGCAGGTAAAAGACAGTAAAATATAAGTCCCCAAGCCACAAATCAGGACTGTGCGGCAAGTGAGACAGAATGGCCTTTACCTGATCCTTCTTTTCCAGTGCTAGAGCCATCCCCTCTGCCATTTTGGCTCTGCTGGCCTGGTGAGCATCATTCTGCTCTTGGAGTTTCTTTATAGATGCTGGGCAGTGAAAGTGAGATAGAGAAACAGAAAGGGAAAGATGGAAACCAGAGAGGTTTGTATGCAACCAAAGAGAACAGAAATCCTAAATAGCACAGACAGTGGCACTGTTAGTAGCTGTGAAAAGTTAGAGTTAGATTAAGAAGTGTGTTCATCCCAAAAGCAAAGACAGGCAAAGACAAGCGATGCATGGCAGCTGACGAAAATTCAAACACACTTTATTAAACCTAACACTGCATCTTAGTTGTGTGGGAACTGAGAAAAGAATATTACTTATTGAAGCTGCACTTCCTATTGCAATTCACAACTCCACACAGAACCAACAACAAACATAAGGTTTTACTATTCTAGGAGTTTTAACTATCTTTTCAGTCAGCTCTGAGAGGGTGCTGGGGAAAGAGCTCCATGGTCCTTCAATTCAAAAGGTTTATGCCTATTTGCTGAGAAAAGCTGACAACTTGGGCTGATGGTGGCACTAGGAACTTGTGGAGTACCCAACATGAAAATAAAAGAACATGAATGTGCTCTGTAAATAACATAGCAACCTCCCGGAAACCCCACATTTCCGATAGATGCAGCTATGTCGCTCTCTTCTGTGCTACCTCTCTGTAGTTTCAATGTGCACTGGAAGAGTTTCAGAAAAAGAGAATCTTCAACCAAATTGTTCTTGAGCAGCCACATTTCAAATGAAATTAAGAGTTAATCTGTCAGCACTGGGTTTTGGAAAAAGTGATGAGACATGACGTAACATGACATGAATTTAATGTTAAATGGTCATCAGTGTCACACTTCAGAGATGTGTGCTGGCAAAAATAAACCTAAATTGCATAGTCAGTGAATCAGATAAAAGACCTGAGAGTGAGAGGCTCGGCTCACTCACTTAGACGATTGCTATCTGATCTTCCCCAGAGGCCATGACAGCTGCAACATGGCAGAACTGCATCCAGTGGACATCAGGGGTTAAATTGTGTGTTTCTTGTGCAGAAATCCAAATTTCAGCCTAGGGCTGGGCGATATGGCTTTAAAGTAATATCACAATATTTTAGAGCTATATTGCGATACATGATATATATCTCCATATTTTGAAATCTCCTCTAAAATACTGTAAACTATTAAAATACAAATTTATAAAATGAACTACAGTTGCAAATTAAGTGACTACTACCACAAAATAAACTACTGCTATAATGGTAAACAAAGCATAAAGTTAAATAAAACACTGATATAATGGTATATAAAGCATAAAGTTAAATAAAGTACTGTTATAATGTTAGATAAAGTTAAGCATAAAGTTAAATAAAATACTGCTATAATGTTAAATAAAGTATAAAGTTAAATGAAGTACTGTTACAGTAAAGTAAAATGAAGTATTATTGTAATTATATAAATCAAAGCAGAACCCATAGTGCTTCTATTTTGAAGGACCTGGCTCCTCTTGGGCTGTGTTGATGGTTTTGCTGTGGGTTTGAAGTTTCTGGTCAGCAGTAGGATGTTAGCATTAGCAGAAAGTTACACTGCAACTGTGGTATAAGGATTCATCCACTGCGAGCTGGAAACAAACTAACAGCTCTCCGGTTCAGAGATTGCAAAGATTTCCAAGTCACACTGGTGCTCTGTGGTCACAAAATGTAACTAAACAGTCGCGATCGAAGCTCTGCAGATAGGAAAAAACAAAGCCTCACCTGCTCACACTATCCCCACTACTACTCATTAAGTTAGACTGTCCTTTTTCTTGGTGCCGTGCATTGTAGGCGTCCCCTCGGCCATGCAGACAGACGCAGAGCGTTATCAGAGCATAAAATGAAACGATCAACGTTTTCTTTTTATCAGACAATATATTTTGTCATATCGCACAGCCCTATTTCAGCCAAGTGGAAAGGTCACCAAAATTATTAGTAATCATCCTCAGGACAACAAATATCGACAATGTTGGACATGTACTTCAACTGATGTCACAAAAAGAATCAAAAGTAGATGGACAAATCCATCAACAGGCAAATATACCAGTTTCTCCACTGGCAAGCAGCCAGACAGAATTCAGCACAGCCACCAGACGTGGTAATAATTGAATAATGGGTGTGGCTGCAATCATCATCCTAATGCTATTAACCACAGCTAGTAAAGCTAGTGAGCAACACTTCCATCATGCAGTCTGTGTTTCTTATAATCATAAATCCAACTAAAAGCGACAGGGTCAAATCACCTCTTCAGGAGCTGTTTTCATGCATGGTAGGAAATCTCAGAAACCATTAACCAAAGTAGTTGTGTGAGGTAAATTCAGAGAAAGTGGGTACACTGACATCTTGACAGACAACACATACACTTATCTAAAATAAATAACTTGGTTTAAAGGAAAAGGCATTCAGCGCTTCCAAAGCAAAGGTCTAAAGCCAATGATAATAGCTGCAGGGAAAAAAAATCGTCATGGAAGGAAGTGATGGTATGCTAGGTGATGGTCATTACTGCGGACAGACAGATGAGACAAAGGAAGCTCATTGGGAGGAGAGTAGAGGTACGTACAATCCTGATGCTTTTCTAATGCAATTTCAAGCTTCTCCTTCGTCTTCTGCATAATTCGTAGCTGCTCAGCGTAGTCTAGTGTTGGGAAGTAGGATGATGGGATGGGGTACCAACAGCACATACACGCGCGCGCACACACACACAGCCGCACACACAAAACACAAACAAAGAAGAGGAACAGGCAGATGACGGTAAAGAGAGAGGCAGGAGAGAGAGTGAACAAAAGGAGAGGGAGAAAGCAAAAAGGGAAAACATGATTGAGAAATAATGGAAGGTAAAACTATTAATGATTTTCTTATCTGAGAAAACCATACTGGTTAAAAGGCTACATGAGAATGTGTGACCCTTAACGTTTTCCAAAGGGTGCAATGTCACTTCAGAATGAGCTATTAATAGAGGCGAAAATGCCTAAAACTTCACTATTGTGTCTCATTGAATATACACCAAGCAAACATTAAAACTGTAATACATGATCATATTGATTCGCAGACATTAAAATCATCAGTATAAACAAGATAATTGCCAGCATGGCTAGCACCCTCTGTGCTGCATGGGTCACGTTTACAGAGAGATACGCTTTTAGATGAAAAACAGGGAGAGGGCTGTTTTTCCACACCAAGCAGGTTTTATTCCAAACTTTGTGGCACATTTAAATGGTTGAGGAAGTGACACTTTTAAAATTCATCTGGCATTGACATGTTGATGTTTAATAAGCGTGGCATCATTTCTGATAAACTGCCACCACCTTCCTGCCAAATGGAAACATTCAAGATTAGAATCTGGATCTCTGGCCAAAAGACACTATGTTAAATGAACTGAACTTTACTCAGCTGAAAGTGACGCAGTCATGCTCATTAAGTGTTTATAGATGTGCTATGCCAAGATTAAGGCACTCATAACTGACTATTTAATAACAGAGGTTGGATTTTCAACTGTAATTTGTATTGCACCACAAGACTGACAAGAGCATTAACATATTCCAGGTTTTCAAACTGGCTCCTGGCAGGATCTAGTCATATTCTTTAGGCAAAGACAGTTTGTTTGAGCTGCTGGTGCAGGTCTAATAGATATGCAGCATTCAAGTTTCACTGCCAAGACCAGTGTTTTATCCAGAGGTGGCAACACTTTTTCAATGAAAGTAGGTAGCACTAGCTCCAAAAGTTGCTAAAATTCTCTAGATGATGTTCATATGCTAATTTCCTTATTGTTAACAACATCATCATTAATGGAAGCATTAAATTTGGCAAAACAGAAAATCCTTAACAAAACATTTTAATGGCATGAGAGCTATTGCAGTTTACTACAGTGCAACACTTTACCGCACTTCCAATCCACAGAACAAGAGCTTCACCATAACTACAGAAACTCACTACAACCGAGCTCCCACAGCCAGTGGAGTCTCCTCTCCTCGTGCCTGTCACACACTGACTGCACAGCACGAGAGGAGGGACGCGTGGAGCCCCCACACTGATGGTGAAGCAGCTGTGGACTGCAATAACTCTCAGTAGCATGCATAGTAACACAAAAACAAATATACTGTATTTCTCTCTTTTTGTTGATGATCTGAATATGTTTCTAATTTTGTCGTTGGTTGCATTTTTATACGTAAAGTTGCTAAGAAGGCCTGAAACGTCGCCAAATACAGACAAAGTCGCCAAGTTGGCGTTGTTTTTTGATGTTGTATTTTACTGTAGGGCTGTAAACTTCTGGCCGGCTGGTCAATTGGTTGGTTGTTATGCTCTTGACCAACAAATGAGAATTTGGTCGGACAATCGCTGATGTTACTTTAATGAGACCCTGTGTCCACCAAAGCGTGTCTTTTCCTAGCTGAAACATGACAACTTTTGCTGTGCAGGACTTGTATTTGTCCTGTCAGTCTTTGCGGTATATGTCCCGCCCCTTCTCCACTGTGATTGGAAGGCTGTTGACAGTGACAAGCGCAGCATTTTATACGAAGTTAAACAATTTTCAAGTCTCATTTTTAATAGAAAAAATGGATAAATAATCACAGAAGACAATGTGTGTCCGATTAATCACTATGGTTTTATTATGCGAAGTCTCCAAAAACACATTGCAGTTCAAGGCTGGATTACAAAGCCTCTGAGAGGGAAACAATCACACCAGAGCTCTTGTTGGTCTCTCTCTCATGCTGTGTTAGAGATATATTTAACATTACTAACGCTACTAACGCTACCAACGTTATGTTGAATATGACATTGTCAACCACAGAGTTATCTTCCACGGTGTCCAGTATGTCCAATTTTTCTCATTCAGTCCTATTCAATGATTAGTGGTGAGATGGACTCACGCGCAGCTCAGCTGGAAAAGCTCATGTGACAGAACACAGTTAATTTTCAGATAATATCAGGCTGGAGTTCGCATTTATTTTTTCTCTTGAGGCATTCCACTTGCCTGACCACAGTTACCTTGGCCTGGGCAAGTGTTGATGTCAAGCCCTGTGGAAAAAAACGCTTTGGTGGATACACAATGCCACCACGTAGAGTGCAGTCAGTGACATGTGGTGATTTAGTTGATCAAGAGATAATGTGCAGATTTTTCCCCCAATTACTAATCAGAGGTAGAATTTCAGTCAACCAAGAGTTTCTTCGGTTGATTACAGCTCTAATATTTTGTCAGTTATGTGAGCAATGTTTGTGTCAGGGGGTGCTTCATGTAGTCAGGTGGTCAGTATTCTCATGTCCTGACAGTAATAAACTGATAACTGATGACTTCATTTGCAGGTGAAAATAATACATAGTGAAATATCAATCAACACTGCAATGATTTTTTTTGTGCATCAGCCTCAGTCATTCAGAGCTGGCCAAGTAATCTGAGGTTAGGTCAGCATCACAAAGCTTTGATAGGATCTATTACTTACAGTCCTGTGCTGTACAAGCTGTACATGAGTACTGATCTCTCCTGAGAGCTACAGGCTGAATTTCTCCAGCTGCTTAACCACAGTCTTACATGTCCTACCTGATAGTTTGGCCTCCAGCTTACGGATCTGATCATTCCTCCTGAGAAGCTGTGCGGGGAGGTCGTCCCTGGAGCTGCTGCCATCAGATGCCTATCGAGACAGACAGACAGACACACACACACACAGACACACACAAATATTCAGCTAGAATGTCTCTGTCACAGTGATAAATCATCAAGCTAATATGAAATTTTAGGAATTCCCTGGACATTAAGTCCACATTCACTGTCTTAATTACAATATTTGGTGCAATAATTCAACCACAGCATTCATCTGTGCAATTATTTAAATGTTCAATATTCGTCCAACTCTTGAATGTAGGCTATATTTAACATGAGACACATACTGTATATATTGTATTTATTCTTGTTATTCTTATTTTTACATGCTCAGCACATTATACATACTTTTATTCTTGGAATATTTACATACTAGTGTTAATTGTTTACTATTTCTTTTTTATATTTGTATATACTTATGCTGGTACTTATTTCTACCCGCTAAAATTCTCTATGGGTGACATCAGTGCAACTGTTACAAAATACAATTTCCCCATAGGGATCAATAAAGTATTTCTGATTCTGATGTCAAGTCAGAAACCTGATGTTTGACTTCACAAAAAGTCAATTCATTATTAAACTACATTACTGTTTCACTACAAATACATCTGCATTATATGTCATTGCTATTTGGCTAGTTAGCACAGGAATAATAAAAAATTTGGAACAGTCATTGCCATGCAAACAAGTTGGCTAAACTGCAGCACACACACTTCTAATTATTTAATGTACCAGAAACACAGTGTCACATGCTAGCTGGCAGTATTGCTACTGTGTGACTTCACTAAATTATTGAGCCAAGTGCAACTGAGACAGCACTACAGCCTCAGGAGTCTGGCTTCTCCTGTGAGGAATTGGACTCCCCTTTTAGCGCTAGTGAAAAGAGCTTTGCCACAGATATGGATTTCCTTTACAAAGCCATCATAAAAACATTTCTATTGAAAATGATATAGGGAAAGATTGAAAAAACACCTCTAAATATCACTGTGTGCACCGCAGAACCCACTGAAACAGGTTAAATCAACAGCCACAAGGAAAAGGAAGAAAAACTCAGGAATAAAACACAGATAAAGTCAGCTGTGAGTGTATCCTGCTGTGACACGAGAAATTAATGAACGGGGGTCACGTTAGACTGGCTGGCCTAAAGACTAATCAATACAGTACAATGGCAGTCACACCCAAAAGCTGTGACGTAGAACTGCCCTGACTGGTGGCTAGTTTCTTAAGCCAGCCAGGGCTCCAGTCAGAGCACTGAACTTACAGTATATACCTGGGCTTTTCTGGGACTTCAACAACTAACTCAGAGTGACAAATGACGTGAGAAACGCGACAACAAGAAAGTCCATCCTTGATAATGATTGATTTTCAGTCTATATTCCATTACGGCTGGACTGAAAGTAGTGGAATGCTATCAGTGGGAAAAAATAAAACCTCATACTTTCCCGTTCCCTGACCCGTTCTATGACTTTCAAGACAACCTCTCAAATTTCCTGTCTTTATTATTTTTTACCATGTGTGCTGAAAAAATAATTTATCAAAATAACAACTTTCAGGCTTTTCTGTTGATTTTTAAATAGCTGCTATTAGCTGGTTTTAACAGAAATGATGATGATAATGATGATAAAGATGACATCACATAACTGCAATCCTGGCTTCTCTCCACTGGCTCCCTGTCCGTTTTGAATTGATTTTAAGATTTCATTGATCACTTTGAAAGCTTGTTTGGGTCTGGGCCCAAGCTACATGACAGAAATGTTAACCCCTTATGAGCCAGTCCGCAGCCTCAGATCCTCAGGCGTGGCCCTTCTGGTCATTCCAAAGTTGAGCTTAAATCTAAAGGTGACCTTGGTTTTGCCATCACAGCCCCTCAGCTCTGGAACGAGGACATCAGGCTACAGAATCAGTGACTTCTTTTAAATCACTTCTGAAAACCCATGTTTATAGGCATGCTGTTATGTAAGGTCATCTTTTCATTCTCTTCTTCTTCATTCTCATCTTTTCGTCTCATAATTTTATCTTTTAATTGACCTTTTAACTTGTGTTTTTATTCTGTCTTAATTCTGCTTTTTATTATTATTTTTATTAGTATTCTGTGTATTTTCTCTTACATGTTTCTGCCTCTGTTTAATTCTACCTTAACTCTTGTCAAGACTTTGGTATTATTGACTAACTTCTATTGTTGCATCTACTGTTTTATTGTAAAGTGTGTTTTTAAAGCTGCTATATAAATAAAAGTCATTATTATTACTATCATAATTATTATTAGTAGTAGTAGCATATCATTTTTTATTGTATTTTTAGAATTGCAGTTTAAAATATTTATCTCATCATAAAGCTATTATTCTTCTGTGAACATCACTGAGAGAGATGTGATACTGATGACATCTATACATTTGGCAGTGGTGTTGCACACTGGGCCATGCCACAGAGGAAATTACTAATGCCCCTGGTCCACAGCCATCAGCATCAACAGGAGCCGCCAGAGTGTCTCTGGCATTGAGACACCTGTCCCAAATACCACAGTGCTGCTTCTTCCAGGGGACACACAGAGCACCTACAAACAGGCAGTGCACTCTGTTTTCACACTGAGCATGCTCTGCTTATCTTCCTTCAAAGCAACTCAATGCAAAGCAGATCACTGACTTATAACAGATTAGAAACAGTAAAAACTAACAGCTATTTATTCAACATACTGAAAATATTCCTTGAATTAAGAATGAGCTGTTTTTTTCGTCATAACACGAGGGGATTTGTTATAGAGGCTGCTTCACTGATTCCTTCAATGGCTCAACTGCTGCTGAAGAAGAGGCACATTGCATCTGCTGGCTAAAGCTTCAGCAGTTAATAGAAACTCCTGTTCTGCCTGTGGGAATCCAGTCAGAGCAAAAAAACTCTGCTTACTGTGTTGTTACTGTCAAGTGCAATGCTCTGGAACTGAAGACAGCAGCAATCTCAGCTGAGCAGTGGTTACACTGAGACGGGACATACTTGGCATAGGATGATACAAAAATTTAATGTCACGATTATTCTGGCCAAAATAACTGTGATTTTGCGATACTATCCCAATAATAATCAAAATATGCTCAACAGTTTTAATTGCCACCTAAACATGCCTGACTTTATGACTTCATGGTGACTTTTTTATCATTATACATGTTGAAAAACAAATAGTTTTATGGCATCACAGATAGCAAACATTTATTTTTTAAGTGTACAACTTTTGTAGTGAAAGACTACAAAAAAGTGAAAAATATGCCAATGATTTATCAATATATTCTGCATTTTTTGAGACTGCTGCATTTGTAGCCTGTTTTGGCAGTCTCTTTTATTTTTGGTTGCACAGCAGTCTTTTAAGGTGCAGCTGGACATGATATTCAAGCTTATCCTGATAATTGGAATTCACCATAATCTACTTATTGTTGTTGATTTTTATCATGATACATGATAAAATCAGATATCCTCCCATCCCAAGGTCATACAAGTTATTTTAGAATGTAAGAACAAAATCTTTAAGACTTGTAAAGGGTCATTACACCATTTTAACACATGATACTTAGTTTACTCTTCATAATGAATACCACCAAGCATCTGGAAAACTACATGTAGTAATGTCAAAGCATTAGACAAGTGACGGTGATGATTTCATTAAGTACTTACAAAGTCATCCCCGGAGTCTGCTCCCACTGAGGTGATGGATTCCTTGCTGATGGTGCGCGGTATACGAACACCACTCCGGGGTGCCGTGGCCGCCTCCTCTGCGATCTTCTTCTTCAACTTGGCAAACATGTCTGTCCTTTATGTGTCTCTTTTTGAGTGCAATGTGCAGTTTCTGGAGAGTAAGTGACTTCACACGATGCATGGAGTTTATGGCTCCTTGTTCTGAGGGCTAAAACTGAGCTACGTCCTTGTGATGTACCACCCAAAACAAGTTAGTGCTGGTAATCCCATTCTGCTACAGCTGGAGAGAGGAAACAGACAGTTAGCAAAATACCAAAAGTGAAAACAGAGGCTAGGAGTCTGCAACATGTCACATTTTTGTAATGAGCCCAACAACAACATCAAAGTCTTTTTGGCATCCATCATTAAAAGGATAGTTCAGATTTTTTAAAGGGGGGGGGGGGCTTGTATGAGTTATCTATTCATAGTGAGTGTACTAGTACCTACAGTTAATGTCTGTCAGTGCACTCCCAGTTTGGACAACGGGCAGGAATGCTGAAACAGAAGTTAAGCAACATACTGCTGTGGATGGGGGTCAGCAGCAAAATGTATTTTAGCCACCTAAAAATGTCACACCTGGAACAATCAGTATCAGTTTAAGTATACGTATGTTATACTGAGAGTATTTCACTGCTTTACCTTTCCATCAGACAGCTCATTCCAACAGGAAACTTGTTAACGGCTTCTCAGATTTTGGACCTTGGTAAGATTAGCTGGCGTCATAGGCATCAGCTAATGGGGATCCATTTAAATAAATGTTTTAATAATGTTCCACATCGGTGCTCTCTTCAGAGCCACCAGACTCAATTGCCAAAAACATCTTAGCTTGCTGAACACAGGAGTTGTTGATCCATCGCTTCCCTGATCATTTAGTTAGTTTGTGTTATTGTGACTTCGGTAATTCCGAACTAACTCTTTTAAATGTCAAATTCACACAATTACATGATAAGAATAACCGATAAGACTTTGGTAGACCTGTAACTCTTGTGTTCTGTGATGTGAAATGTCGTTTTTCTCAACAGAGTCAGTTCCCTATTGGAAATCACTCTCTGGCGTAAAGGTAAAGCAATGCAAATACTCTCAATACAGCACACACTTAAAGTAATATTCAGTGTTTTAGGTGGCTAAGATATCCTTAATGCGCAGCAGTACATTAGTAGTCCAGCCTGTTTCTCCAAACGGGCGAGAGTGCTATTCCTTTAGCTACTCTGGTTAGTCTCTCTGATCTGACAATAACTTTGAGGTGTCTTACTGATGGCTAAATTAACCCTGAGTAAAAAAATAACTAGTGTTTGTCAGCTGGAACTTGGCAGACGAAATGTTTCCCTCATTTGTCCAATATTTTGCTTTTCATTTTTGCTAAAATTAGTTGACAATATTCCGATTGCTGTTTTTACGTAATATAACAAACTGTACCCAAACTCTAGTGTCAATATTTGAGTTACTGCCAAGACGTGTTTTTTACAGGGCTTGGGAAATCTAATTCTGGAGTACATATCTAATTTATCAAAAAGAATTGCAATGGAAAGTAGAGGAAGATTTTGATTTTGTAACTAAATTTGTTTCCTTGGCTGAGCTACAGTGTATCCTAACTTTACCTTCTAGCTAATGCGTGGATGAAGCCTGTTACAAATTGCTGCACATTAAAGCTCTGTCTGTTGTGTTTAAACTGTGTTAATCCCATTCTGAAATGTGCTATTCCACTGTCACACTGTGTTTTGAC
The DNA here is from genome assembly GCF_008729295.1 of Plectropomus leopardus. Taxonomy (NCBI): domain Eukaryota; kingdom Metazoa; phylum Chordata; class Actinopteri; order Perciformes; family Serranidae; genus Plectropomus; species Plectropomus leopardus. The sequence goes on from NC_056468.1 coordinate 2,365,075, forward strand.
AGACAGCTAGCCAGCTAGCTCTTTAGCCATAACAATGAGAGTTAACGTTACCACCGCCGGGGCGATTTTAGCTGTCGTTAGCTCGCTCGTTCACTGAAGTCGCCTGTATCTTACCATATTCACTTCGATAAAGTCCGTGGCGTTTTCCAATCCCCAGTGACTGTATGTTTGTCTTTTTTTCTGTATTTCCTCAAAGAATACTCGCTGTTGCTGTCTCGTCTGACAAGCTAGCTGCTGCTGGTTGGAGAGCTACACGTAATCACCCCAACACAGATGACTGGTACGTTACAGCAGCGCGTCTGCTGATTGGTCAGCAGAACTGAGAGGAGTGGGAGTGCAGCTGGCAACATGCGCCGCCTGCAGGCACCACGGGGAATAGCACCTTCAGACAGGAGGTGGATCCATACTGCATCTTTTCGTAGTTGCTTATTATTTCTATATCCTATTAGTAAAAACATGTTTATTAGTAGTGATGTGGAGTAGGTAATTACCGAAAAAAGAGGAAGTGACTCAGAGGTTAGCAAGACATTTGTGAAAAGTACAAGATTGTTATTATTTTTACCTGAGATTTTGCCAAAAAAAGAGAAAGTAAAACACAAAAACAAAACAAAAAAGAAAACAAAGCAAGAAATAACCAGGAAAAATGCATAGAAATTCTAATCATTCTGTAAAATAGTCTTAAATATGTAATTCTGAATGCAGTTCATTGGACATTTTCCCTACATTAAAAAAATCATGTTCTACATTCACTAATCTGTTTTTTTGTTTGTTTGTTTGTTTGTTTGTTTGTTTTGTTTTGTTTTGTTTTTTCATCTTCTTGTTTACTTTGCTGATAATACTGGTTTCTTTAGTGCTCATGGTTCCTGTAAAATTCACTGAATGATTGAATTGTGGAGAATCTTAGCTAATGATGTGTGTAGCATGTCCATATTGACAAGTTTACACATATACACATATTGTATGTGTGATCTAAGCAGCGAACTAACTCTGACTCTAGCAGGTCGCCAACAACCTTGTTTTATACGTCCAAAGAACATGAATAAAAATGAACTGCATGGTAACCAGACCAAGACTCAAATTGAGACAGGCCTTTATTTGTCAAAATGTGTCACCACACCTGGCTAGCAAAAGAGACTAGTTGTTTAATTAGGACTAGGCTCTTGTTTGAAGTTTTATGTAAATTATGATGACATTCCCTCCTTTTCTGTCCCAAACTGGATATGGAGTATCCTCCATGTACAGGAAGTGTGGCTGATTCTATTTTTCTTACTTTTCTGCACAATTTTTTCTAACTCTTTTTTTTGTAGTCATTGGCTAATTTAAATAACTGTTCGTCTTAGGTTGCACTTTTACTGGTATGGTCAGTGGTGGAAGAAGTACTCAGATCTTTTACTTTTGTAAAAAATAGTAATACTCTGTTTCTAGAAAAAGTCCTGAAATCAAAATTTTACTAAAGTAAACGTACAAAAGCATCAAAATATAACCTTGATTGATTTTACTCATTATGCCACATTGTCCATTTCAGAATCATATGTATTTTATCATTGGATTAGCAATGTGAACACATTGTTCAACACTTTAATGTAGCAGCTGGTAAGATGCTCATTGTAATTACTTACTATACTGCTGGATAATTTATCCATAATTACGTCTATAACAAAGTTATCACATAAATGTATAGTAGCAGAAAAAGTGCATCATTTGATTTCAAAATGTAGTGAAGTAAAAGTATAAAACAGTACAGAATGGAAATACTTAAGTACACATACCTTAAATTGTACTTAAGTATAGTAGTTGAGTAAATGTACTTAGTTACATCCCATATGCCTGTGGAGGTTTCTCTATAATGTGATGCCTATGTCTGTCACCACTCACCAACATTTGTGTTGTTTGAACAGCTGTGGGAACAAACTGCTCAGGCTTGAGCTAAAACAAATGCTTCCATGTAGGATTTCGGCAAAGTCTTAGGTGAACAGTGCTGTATACGCTGATGATAAATTACACCTAAAAGCTAAGATGGATTGTTAAAGGTCCCCAGAAAGCTCACCTTAGATCACCTGAGGCAAGCAGGAGAAAACAAACAGTCCTGCCCAGGGTGGACCCACCTCCCTCAGGTGCAATCACCTCTCGCTGAGGGACTGACTCAGCTGCTCGATCGTGCGTCTGATGTGTCTGCTTAGTTTTTATCTTAAATGTGTTTGTTTTATTGTGTTGATAGTGGTTTTTATAATATTAATTTCTGTGCTTTTTTAAATGCACTGAAAGGAGCTAATGAGAGACAGTATTCTGCTTCATTCTGTGTATGCACATACTCAGAGAAATAACAATAAAATAATCTTGAATCTTGGAATCTTGTTTATGATAGCGGAGGGGGTAATGCAAATCAGCTGAGGCACTTCACTTTTTTTAAGCACTGGGGAGGGAATTAGGGTTTGGATTTGGCTTAGGGGAGGGATATTTAACTTTAAATGGTTGGATTTGTAATTATTTTAAATACCCTCAGAACCCCAGAACCCTACTCTTTGAAAATCTCAGAAATCAAACCATTTGTGATAGTCAAAAACTGTGAAATATGGGTTATTTATGGTGAAGAGAAGCTTATGCATTTTCAGTGTTGCCCTATGTCACAGAAAAAGTAGGACCTAAACAACCTTCTGTTAAATACCTCTTCGGCAAAGTGTCATTTGGATGCTTTCTTAGGGCAATATGAACCCTTAACATTCCCCTAACAGCCCTTAGAACAGCTGCATACACCTCTGCCTCCTGCTAAAGGCATTCTTGGTTGCTCAAATCAAGGTACCACTATAGTCTCCAGCAGGGGATACTATAGAAAAAAACAAAATTGTTTTTACGCCATGAATGAGCTTATGTTTGAAGATAGTTATTTTTCACCCAGTAATATGAGTTATTTTTATTATAATTCATGGTGTTGTTTTTGCACTGTCACCCAGTAATCAATGATAAATTCTTTACAATTTTTGGATTTCTTTATTTAAAAACAGTATGGTGACACACAGTGAAAGAATAATTACAAGAGCCGATTCCAAATCTGGAAATCACAGAGAAGCTTTTGCGGTACCACAGGCGTAACTTTACAGAGATCTCTAACAAGTGGATACACTTTTATCTTTTTTACACATCAACTCTCAGGGTTACATGTTTATTTATGAGATCACATGATAACACTAAGTGTATACCTCCATTGAAATTTGTCAGGTTTATTTTTTGCCTTTGTGCAATGCTTTATGTTACACCCAGCATTAATACATTACATAACAAAATAAAATTAATCATTGTATATAACACTGCACCTGCAATTTGCTCAGCAGAGTTTCTATAGTAAAGTAAAACTGAGATTTATAAATATGAACACTTTACAAGGGTCAGCTGTCTTCTGTGTGGTTTTAATCCTTCCTCTAAAACATTTCAACAGCACAGCAACACTGTTGAGCAACTTTACTACTGCCGTAATATCTCAGTATGATCTAAGCTGCAGAACAGAGGCATTAAATGCCACAGTGGGAATAACATCTTACAGTTGGCACCAAAAGCACTGTAAATACTCTAAATGTACAATACAAAATTTATATGGGTTCACAAGTGCTGATGCCACTGTCACAGTCACCATCTGTGCACTGAACACATGGCCGTGTGGTTTTGGTTTGAACGTGCTTACAGGAAATACGGTGTTGTTGTTCGAGGTGGGATGACCCTCTCAGAGTCAGGCACTGCTCTGAAGAGCTTTGGCTCTCTTGTGTTGGCGTCTTTGAAGACCATGATGGAAGCGATGTTTCCGCAGCGATAGCAGTAGTTGGGAGCCGACCACACTGTGACCAGCTTCTCGTCGAACATGAACTTGTAGCCCTCGTGGACGAGTTGATGTGCCCTGCAGATCAGCTTCAGGTTGTTGATGTGAACAAACTGCAGGGTTTTGGGAAGATATAGAAAAAGAAGACAGGGTGAAAGATGTTAAATATACGTTAAGACTAAAAATGCAGCCAATGTGAACACACATCTCCTTTTATACCCCTTTTTCACCAAAATCAGTGTGTACACAGGTTTTTCAAACACAGGAAAAACAGCTAAAAATAGGTGATAGACTCTTTCCCCATTGCCAGTAGACTGCAGCCGTGTAAATGACTGCAGCAGAGGAACAGACCTGTCTGTCTTTTTACTGGTGTGTCACTTTAATGTTATTGTGTGTTTTGTATGTGACGTGTTTTTTGTTAGTTTTGTGTTGTGTTGTCTGTCTTGTGTCTTCTTTGTATCATTTTATATCATGTGCTTTTGCATGCATTTTTTCCCTTGTGCGTATCTTTTTTTCTCGTCCTCTTGTACAACTTTATCTTATCCTGTCACTGTGCTGTGTGTCTTTGTTATGACCTGCAGGGACTGCACATGTGAATTAGCTGTAAGCCATAATCTGGTACGGTGCATTGAATGATAACATTTATGTTTTAAACTGTATATGGTCCCTTTTAAATAAAATACAAGAGAGAAAAAAAACGGACAGGCTGGACAACAGCTTAGTAAACAGTAGACAGCAGTATGAAGATCAGTGAAAATCTTAGGTTGGTTCTTTTATAAATGTCTTTCTTATTCAGTCTCTCTAATAAACTCAGTGCAGACTAATTGGAACGCTGTTTGAATGCTGTTTGGTCAGAGATAGGAGAATTTTTGTGGCGGCTCGTCATTGCATCTCACAGATAAAGGGGCTTAAATTAGCATGTTTGCCCAAGTGTTGTATTTCTATCACTGCTGATCAGAGCTAGAGCCTATAAATACCCCCACCTACTGCAGAGTCATATGACCTGGAAGTAACCTTTCCCATTCAAAACAAAAGCCAGATGTTAGCAGATGTCAGTGGGTTCTTTGTGCAGTGGGTAAAGGTTTTATTTTCTTTGGTGACTCCAAAGGGCAGTGAGAGAAAACTCTGCATTTTGAGAACTTCAATACCCAGAGGTACATCAGGTAACATCAGTAAATAAATGTGTTCATGTCATAATAATTAAAAATTGTCATATTAAGTTAAATTGTATTTGCTAAATTCAAAACTAACTACAAAATACAACAAATATCACTGATTTTGCAGTTGTGTACTGTTAACACCATAAGTAATGATAACCAGTAGTATCTATATATGTATGTATTATAGACATTACTGAGTTTCTGTTCATCTTTGTGGACTGAAAGCATCTAGATTTATCTCAACATGTCATTTTACCGGGCCTCTAGTGCCAATCTGAGTGTCTTACTGGGCTTTATTAAAGAGGACCTGCTGCAGCAAGACATAAACAATACAATACAGCGATTATTGTTACATTGCCACATAGCTGTTGTTATGTGTAACACTGCTTTTTGTAGCTGTCTGATTTAGCCAATTTAGCCAGGTGAAATTTCAACTTGAGCCTTTGGGCTTTAACCATTCCATCCTTGTTCCTTTTGTAAATAATCTTGATGATTGTGTAGGAAATTAAATTTTGTGTACACTAGTGTGCTCATGTAACTCAATGAAAGTAAAAGCAACGTACCTCATTTGTGACCTTTGCACCAAAGAGCCATCCAGCTCCTCTGGGGCTGATGGCCCAAGTGTCCACGTCTTCAGGGTCTGACCACACCAGATCACAAAACGCTCCTTTGTGGGGGATCTCCTGGTTCCGCTCGATGGTTCGGATTTGATCCAGAGTTTTAATGTCTGGGGAGAGGCCTCCGTGGACACACAGGATCTGTTCGTCCATCAGCTGGCAAAGTTTGACAAGATTGTGGATTACTGTTTGAACTTGGAATTTCTAGCTCAGCTCCTATAATAAGTCTAAAATACGCTGTAAACAAAATTGTTAAGTTCATACTGTTAAGTGCAAAAAATGCACTACTGAAACTCATCCAAACTTCAACTTTTGATCCCACAGCCATCAAAGCATAAAAGTGCTTTCTGGGTGTCATTCTGGGTTTGTGCCTTGGAATTTGTAATTTTTACTATTTCCTTTTGATGATGTCATTTTTTTTTACCATACTTGGCATATGGAGAAAATACATGTTATTTCCACGGGGTGCACTATCGCAATCAATGTTTCTGTCTAATCTACTTTGCCTGTCATGTATTGAAAACCATCCATCTAAAAAATAGTGGCATCATGACAAAAACCTGCCATTTAAAGGGTAAAAGTTCTGAAAACTAATGAATATTTGTTATTTATGATTAGAATTGATGTTGGCTAAAAAACTAAGTCAATAAAGTAGAAAACATTCTAAAGTAGAAAAAACAAATTAATCCCTAATATTTTTTAAGGCTTGATTTTGAAAAACACATTTTGTGCACAGAGTGATATTAGTGTGTGTAATATTAAAGTGGTTCGTAAGGGTTAATAAAAGTGAATCCTGTCCTTCTTTAGCGACACATGGCTGATTTATGTACACAAGCAGAGTAAGAAAAATAATTTAATCTCTGTCAAACATCAAATAACCTAAAGCTGCAGCTCATATGTCATTCAGCTGCTCTACTGTTATCTCTACTCAGAGATAACTCAACATGAGTCTCACTTCAGCCTTTCAAAGCATGACAAAATGTCATTTATCAGATCATATCAAGTTTTCTTATGACATTACTACAAATAAACAAAACACCAAAGCTAGGAAATGTATTGATATTATATTGATATCATGATATGAGACCACATACTGTCTGAGAACTTAAGATATTGTAATATCATACAGTAGGTATCGTCTTTTCCTGGTTTTACAGGCTTTACTAGTTATTATATCCACATTACTGATGATTATTCATCAAATGTCTCATTGTGTAAATATTTTGTGAAAGCACCAAGTCAGCCATATAATATTGTCACAATATTGACATGAGGTATTTGGTTAAAACATTGTAATGTTTAATTTTTCTCCATATCACCCAGCCCTACAAAGCAAAGTAACACTTCAATACTTACAGCTGCAACTGTCAACATGTCGAACACTTTAGTGCAATAACGCCAGGCATTTGCATTCCCATACTTGGTCTGGCACTCATCTATAAGACAAAAAAGTGCTCACTCATTTCCTGCAGAAAGGTGTGATAATTGTACAGGATGTGAGATTGGTGACATTCCAGCCAAAAACTGATCATCATCTGTCATAAATCAGATCTCACCATAAAAGCCGTAGACTTGGGTGATTTGTCTGCTCTCGTGGTTTCCACGTAGAAGCGTGATGCGGTCAGGCCATTTGGCTTTCAGCACCAGCAGGTAGGTGAACGTCTCCAGGCTGTAATATCCTCGGTCAACAAAGTCACCCTGCAGACAGAGGTTTATTAATTACACCCAGCCAAAACATCCATTAAGTTGTCTTTCAAATCAAACTGATGTACAAACCATAAATATGTAGTTTGTGTCTGGAACCTGGCCCCCAGTTCGAAAGAGTTCACACAGATCATAAAACTGAGGGACAGAGAGACACAGAATTGGGGTAGGCATTAAATATTATATGTACATTAAACAAATATTTAAAAAAACAGATGAAAATAGAGATCTCACACGCTACAGTGTGTAAACCGCAGACCATGCTCAGTTTTATTAAGATAAATGAAGTGTTTGCTGTGGTGAACTTGTTCTTTTTGTTTTTATTGCTTGGTTATTACCTGTCCATGTATGTCACCACATACTGTTACAGGAGTGGAAACAGGCTGAACGTTGGACTCCTCCAGCAGAAGGTCACACACATAATCGCATAACCTCTGTACAGATGAAAACATAAAACAGACAGAAGCAATAACGGTTCAGTCATCATTCAGCACTTGTTTTTACAGCATTTAAATGTGACTGCTTTCATGCAGGGCTGGACCCAAATATTCGGCTATTTGTGTATTTCGTTACTTTGATAGTTTTCAATTTATCCATTCAGATGTTCTTTTTTTTCTTCCAGAGGCAGAATGCCATTTCAGTGTTTTTCATTCTGCTGCTGCATCTGTCACAAACACAGTGACAGGTATGATCATTTTACCCAGCAGTAATTAATGGGATTATTGACTGAGTTGAGCAGCATCTGGAAGTGAACACATGAGCCCCCCAAAAGTAAAATTCACAGAAAAATTTAGAACAATAACATAGATTATTGTCTTGAGTAACTGTCTGAAGTTTTTTTTTTTTTTTAATCTTAAACTATGAAGTGTCACAACTACTGACAAGCAGTGAAAGGATCACCGAGCTCGCTCTGATGTAACACTGAAGCTCCGTGGCACACGGTGTCAGTCTAGTTTTGGTCTTTTTACTATTTTATTAATTTTATAATGACATTGTGCCTCCTGTATCTTACATTATTTATCCTCTTGTTTTAATTTTATCCTAACTCTGCCCTCGTTTTGTCTAAGTAAGTATCCCATTTCTGCTTTTGGTTTTTCAAAACACTTTAGAAACTCTGTTTTTGAAAATGCTGTAAGAATTAAGTAATTAATGTCATTTTTATTATTAAAATAATAATAATAATAATGATAATAATAATAAT